>NW_007378318.1:43813-46624 GCF_000475195.1 Diaphorina citri | reverse complement strand
CCCTTTTTTTTTTTTTTTTTTTTTGTCTTCCTAGTGTCTTCTAAAGACATTACACAGATAATACACACATAACAAGTTATGAGTGTATACACATAACAAGTTATGTGTGTATAACAATTTATGTGTGTTAAAGTGTTATCTGTGTATTATTTATAAATAGATAAATCTACCAACCTTAGTGGTGCAGTTGTTAACGCGTTGGACTTTGAATCTGGAGGTTGGTGGTTCGAGTCCCAGTCATGTCATAAAATTTATCTAGGTGAAATAATCGGGGAACGATGTTTGTGACAAGCATTTAAATATGCTCAACACAATTAAAATTCCTTTTATGAGAATAAGTAGAGATGCTGTTGAGTGTGGGACGCATTTCCTGTCCAGTAATAACATCGTGGAAAAATATTGGGATGCACGTGGGAAAATGACTTAAAGGCCAAGTTTCCAACATTTGAAAACAATAACTCTTGAGTCTGATATGAATATGACCTTAGCTGTAGGAACGGTTGCCTCTCACAGGCCCATTTTTTTTTCTTCCTAGTGTCTTCTAAAGACATTACACAGATAATACACACATAACTTGTTAACACACTTTAACACACAACAAGTTATGTGTGTTTTATCTGTGTATTATTTATAAATAGATAAATCTATAAACTGGACCTATCCCACTCACCTCCATCCATGTGTTTCATAGCATTCTCCGCCTGTTCCGAAGTCTGGAACTCTACATAGCAGAACCCCTTGGCTATATTCTGATGTTAAGTTCATAGAACCCTATCTATCCCACTCACCTCCATCCATGTGTTTCATAGCATTCTCCGCCTGTTCGGAAGTTTGGAACTCTACATAGCAGAACCCCTTGGCTATATTCTGATGTTAAGTTCATAGAACCCTATCTATCCCACTCACCTCCATCCATGTGTTTCATAGCATTCTCCGCCTGTTCCGAAGTCTGGAACTCTACATAGCAGAACCCCTTGCCTATATTCTGATGAAAGCGTTCTGTTTGAAACTCGCAGTTCTTAATAGTTCCATACAAACTGAATATTTCCATCACGTGCTCCTTGGTGACGTTTCGCGTCAGATGACCAATGTGAATCCGCACTGGCTTCGGTGTAGGCGAACGTTCGCGACGTTTGCGCTTTGGTGATGGAGATCTGAAATAAGGAACGAGGGATTTGATACAAATGGGTTAACAAGAAGAATAGGTATCAAAATATGAAGGAGAAAAAGAGCAACCTCCGTGGTCGAGTGGCTATCACACTAGGCTTGCACACCAGAGATTGTGTGTATTTCATTCCTGTGCTTGGAGTTTGCGGTGCACTCAGCCTTGTGAGGACAACTGAGTAGCAATCAGTGGCAGCATTACCGGGGTAAAAATAATATTGAAATATGGGAATGGATTGCAAATGAGGAGGCACTTAGTAACCCTGCAGTATCTACAAAAGTTGTGAAAAGGCTCTGCTTTAACACAAATAAATTCACAACTTTGATTCAGGAAAAAAAAAAGATGTCAGTTGACTAGAAAAAAGTAAACTTGATTGATTCAAGCAAATGGCAATGGTTGTCACAAATGTTGATCCTCACTTAAGTAATGTTCATTGTGAGACATTTTGGAGAGAAAAAGGGAAAGTTTGATTTCATTTTATTTTATTATTATTATTGTTTTATTTATTTATTTTTTATTGGGAAAAGGGAAAATCTCTGATTGATTTTTTTTTCTTCAATTTTTCCCCTGGAATGATTTTTTTTGTCATTTTTACAATGACAAAAAAAGCTCAGTTTATGTTTTTCCAATTTTCTTTATCTTCTTCCTTCTCCTTCTTCTTTTTCTCTTGTTTTCTACTCCTCCTCCTTCTACTCCTTCTTCCTCCCCGCCAAGTCAAGAAAGTTTGACCGCGCTACTAGAGATATTATACGCGACAGGGAAAGTAGCCGTTTTCAGGTAGTTGTAGGGGTTTTTATAATTCATACTGCTTGGATGAGACTGAAATGTCCCTTAAGCCCCGCAGTCTAAATAAATGATACAGGTTTTTTTTTAAGACCTTCCACAGAGGGATAAAATCAGCCGTTCCGAGAGCGAATCTTATCTGTTTACGATAAAGTTCGTTCCGGGCGGGAATATGGAACCTGAGATCTAGCTACAAAACAGACGCTCTACCTTCCATCCAAGCTAACGAGACTTGTTTGTATGATTTTGATGACACATGAGGGAAATTATCTAGATTTTAGGCCTGATGGCGAAAATGTCGACCCGCCTTTTGTATATCTACTCGTTCTTCCTTTGTATAGCGAAGTTCTTTGTATAGCTACTTCTATTTCACTGTACCAATAGATCCTTTTTTACCGGATGAGAGTGTCCCATTAGAAATTGGATTGGCAGAGGATTAGAGGAAGCTGTGAAAGAGAATAGGCTATGGCAGTATTCAGGAGGTTTTAATGAATAGAGTGATGTGAGGAGGGTAGGCTGTGGTAAGGAGAGGAGTTAGCTGTGATGGAAATGCTGGGCGTTTGCCAGATTCTCTGATGACACCTGAGTTATGCGTCGAAACGTGAACCTCACAAAACAAATCAGTATACAGGGTGTCCTGAACTGAAAATGGACCACCACCACCCTAGTTTAAACAGCCATTTCCTATCTGTATTCTAAAATTTCCAAAATTAACTTCCCAGAAGTACACTTCCCAAGGGCCTTAATATTTGCAGGAGACCCTGCTTTTATTTATCTTTTATGCACATTGACACTTATACACATTGACATTGTATACACTTTGACATTATATACACATTGACATTGTATACACTTTGACATTA
>NW_007378318.1:17203-42867 GCF_000475195.1 Diaphorina citri | reverse complement strand
TTTTTTTTGTAATTTTTTCTGTTTATTAGTCAGTTCCCGTATTTTCCATAGATTTGGAAAAAAACCGGAACAAAGGTGTGTTCCGGCGGAACATTTGATTTTTGACAAAAATACGGATTGTTCCGGGAAATAACGTACGGTTGGCAACCCTAGTATTGGAACACCTATACAGGGTGCGCCAGAAAAACTCTGATAACGGCTCAGGGTAGGTAGATCTCATCATTTCCAACAAGATTATGTGGGTCATTTTCCTAACTTCGGCTTCGTTTCCGAGAAATGGCCAAAAAAACGCTTTTTGAAAAATTACAGACCTTGTATCAGTTTTTAGGTCATAACTTTTTCATTTTAATCGATAAACTGTTTTTGTTAAAACCACGAGCCAGAGCACAAAATTTTGATCCGAATAGACCTGATCTCCGATTTCCAAAGTTCAGGTTTGATGTGTTTTTTCAAGCTCGAAAAAGATTTACCTTGTTATGTCCGATTTTTACGTTACGAAACACACGGTTTTTGTCCGAAGAAATTTTTGAAAGAGTTTGTTGAAGGGGCTGTAACTATGTCGTTAGTAAGCGAGTTCCAATTGTCACTTACACGGTTACTGAAGAAAGATTTCCTGATTTCTTTTTCAGCTCTTTGTTCAAGAAGTAAATGAAGACTAAAGAAAATGACGAGAATTTCTAATATACTCGTATATCTAAAGTCCTAAACTGTTCTTTGTTTTATGTAAGATTCGTAGATTCGTATAAGCTTAACCCATCCTTTAGGGCTGTTTGCCCCTACACCTAAGCCTCGGAGTGGGCTTTTTGTGTTTGGTGTTAAGCTGCTATCCCCGGGCCTTGATGGAACCTCGAAGCACCCTACTTGGTATATTTCAACCTCCTCAGTTTCTCTAAAATTCACCTGCAGCAGCTCTAGAAAGTCCGCACAATCAGGTTTATTCCAGAGAAAAGCTGTGAGTCCATATATTATTCCATTAAGAGGATACCAAGAGGTGCCATCCTGGCCAGAGGGCTTGGCTCAGGACCTCTGAACCGAAGGGGTCTTGAAGGATTTAGAGTCTGCTCTCCGGAGGCCTTGATAGAACCTAGAAGCACCCTCACTGGTATATTTCAACCTCTTCAGTTTCTCTAAAAGATAGCACGTTCCGGGGCAAATTTTACACTTCATAAATAAGGTTCGTTCTCGGAACGAGTGGCTATCCTGTCCTCCTTTTCTCTTTGCTTTCGGTTCAATGGAACCCCCGTTGTGACGTAAGATGTGTTCCGGAACGGCTGGCTTTCTCCTATACTGTCTTTCTTCTCTCTTCGCTTTCGGGACGATAAAACCTTAGCAGTTACAATTTCCCTCTATCACACCCCTACCCCTTCAAAAAAACATCAAACTTTTTCCTCTACGTTTTACCAACTTTCTATTTTTTTTTCATCCTGGCTAGTAGAGGGTTAACCCATGTCATCTCCAGTCGGAATATACACCCTTGTCATAATATTCTCTCTCTGTATTTATATTAGGAGTGAAGGTCATTTTAGATCTAAAGGTCATATTAGGTCACTCTAAATTAAATATGAATAAATTAGGAACTGAAGTTTGATAAAGGGTGGTGGGGTTAATTTACATGGCATCCTCTATTCGGGAGTTGTCGCCGAACGAAGGGGCAGACAAAGTACGAAACTGTCGAGTTAAAACGTAGAATTCACTTTTCGTGTTATATAATTTTGCAGGCGCAGAAAACGGCTGAGATCTGTCATGATATTCAGGTGAAGGAGCGTTTACCTCATCTTCGTATAGAGGTGGGTAATGGTGTTGGCGGCCTCTTGTATTGTAGGTATAGGGTTAGATTTAGATAGCGTGCAAAAGAGTATTTCCTGAATATTTAGTCCTGAATATTTAGGTATCTAGTACTTGAAATTTAAAGCTCTCGGGAGTTGTCGCCGAACGAAGGGGCAGACAAAGTACGAAACTGTCGAGTTAAAACGTAGAATTCACTTTTCGTGTTATATAATTTTTGCAGGCGCAGAAAACGGCTGAGATCTGTCATGATATTCAGGTGAAGGAGCGTTTACCTCATCTTCATACAGAGGTTGGTAATGGTGTTGGCGGCCTCTTGTATTGTATAGGGTTAGGAAGCGTGCAAATGAGCATTTCCTGAATATGTAGGTATCTATAGTACTTGAAATTCAAAGCTCTAATACGAATAACAGGAAAAAGAACTGTTATTGATGGTGCAGACCAGGGTCAAAGAGAAAAGAGGAAGCTGTGACGAAGCATAAATTAACGGGACGCATCCGTGTGGTAGATAGAAGGAGCATCGCGTCAGTGCTGGAGAGAAAAAAGAGGCTCTTTCTTATTTTGAACAGGTTTGACAGAGGGAACTGAATCTGCTGAGGTCTTATCGTCCCGAAATCGAAGAGAGAAGGAGTAGGTAGAGGATAGGAGAAAACCAGCCGTTCCGGGAACAGACCTTATCTGTTAAGCATTTTAATCGATAACGTTTCTGGTTTTTTTCTATCGTGTCCTCCTTTTTCTTCGATTTCGTGGGACGATAAATTGTCACATTTCCCTCTAAGTCGGAACATGTTTTCCTGGGATTTTCTTCCGTCAGCATATTTGACAGTTTTTTGACTGACAAATAAAGGCTGGCACTGTGGTTGAATTTCGGTTGTTTTCCAATAACAGTGAGGAAGATTTTAATGCTTCAGAAAATTATGGAACATGCTGATTCAGAAAAAGGATGCCATTTTTCGCAAGGATTCTGAGGGAAGAAGACCAATTCCTTGTTTTTGAAAGGGGGAAAATGTAATGTAATGTAAAATCTATCAAACCTCTTCAAGAAAATATCCTTTCTTCTTCTACTTCTCCTTCTCCTTTCCTCCTCTTTCTGCTCCTTTTTTTCATCTCCTTCTTCTCTTGCTCTCTTTTGTCTTCTTCTCCTCCTCATACAAAATTTAGTTCAACTTGAGCATTTCCTCACAGACGTATAAATTCCCCCAACCTTTCAAATTACTGATCATCCCCCACTGGTGTTATTACGGTTTCATATATCACCCCTCACTGATCCCGCTCTGACTGTTCACAATGTTCGTGTCATCTTCAGATCTCAACGCCAATGGGAGATAAATAAGAAACTGTCCAATGAAAAGATGCTCAGCTTTTATGTAAATTCAATTGTTTATTTATTTTTATGAAGGGGAAGATTTTACCTACCTACTTGGTGTTTTTCCATAATATTTGACATTGGTGGATGTGAAACATTTCCCAACGATTGTTATATAATTTTTTACGAAATGGCTATTTTCTTAAAGCACTACATAGGTACTACATATAGGCAGAAAATTAACTTAGGCAAAGGATACACCTACCTAATGGCACAGAAACCAAAGAATATAGCACAGTGGTTCTCAAACTGTGCTCCGCGGAGCACTGGTGCTCCGCGAAGAGCTTTCAGGTACTCCGCGAAGAGCTTCCAGTGGACCGATTGCAATACTTTCTCATTACCTTGTATAGGTTCCCTATACGTAAGGGTAATAGAAAGTAATAAATGTGGGCAGGTGGGCCATTAAATGGTACGTTTTTTAGGTGGGCGAATAAATGGTACACTTAGTACCTATCGATGTAATTCGTAGATTCGTATAAGCTTACTTCTAGGGCTGTTTGCCCTTGCCCATAATTATGTATTTACTTTCCTCTTTCAGATCATTGGAGGTGCCGCAACCTATTGTGTTATCATCATCCAGTTTGGTGTTCACTAAAATCCTTCCTCTAAATAAAGTCGAAAAGCAAATGTAAAATTAAATACTTCCAAAGGCATCACGTTATTTGCACCAGTTCCCGACGGATCTTTAAAGCAACGTTATGTCTGGTTCGTAGGTATCTGAAACAATTTATTGAGAAGCTGATTGAAATCCCAGCGAAAAAACAATGCATACTCGTATATCCTGATGTGACCTTAGCAGTTAAAATAAGACTGCCACACGGAAAATAATAATAAAATAAATAAAAACCCACCTATGTATGTAGCTACATAGGTATCATTTTTGTTTTACAGACGGATCAGAAATTTTACTACTTTTGGAACCCTTCCAGAACTCACGCCAAACCACTACCTAAACTGCCTTGTTATTGGAAAATAATACATGAATTACCTACCTATAATTTTAACTACTAAAACTATTCGTCAGAACAAAACACATGTAGGTCATTGGATAGCACCTTAATCTATTCGGTAAGAACTTTATTCTGAATTCCAAATAGGTACAGAACTGAAAAAACGTCGATCCAAACTAATTCGTAGATCGATGTAGGTAATTCGTAGATTCGTATAAGCTTACTTTTAGGGCTGTTTGCCCTTGCCCTTATAATAGATCAGTTGCGCTTACTTGGGTGAGGTTTCTAAGACAAAGAACAGATACTCAATTATTTACTCAAATTCTACTACAGCCTACGTTTATTGTAAATGGAAATTGTTTGTTAAGAGAAAATTTAAGCTAAAAATGTGTGGCCATATGGCGTCATAAAAGACTTCCAATGAGCATTTGATATAACTGTAGTGATATAATTGCAGTGATATTAGCTGTAGTGAAAAAGTAATATAACTGTAGTTATATGATGTTTATGATTAAGGTCGGGATCTTCTGTATCTTGTTTGGTGATAATTAATTTTCTTGTCCCATCCCATCCAGTCTGAATGGGTGATGGTGGAGGCCTCGTCCTCGTTCTTCTCCTACTCTTTTTCGACCTTTCCTGTGTTCAGACTACACAAACTTAAGCTATCAAGATAAAGTTTTAGACGATTAAGCTCTAAGTGCATTAATTGTGCTTGATGGATTAAAAATACGGCGGAGACGGATCACCTACATTAGTTGGCGTTTTTTGTCAGCCTCTCCATCAGAATCAGTTCGAGGTTGAATGCTTTTGGGCTGACGTTTGGTTTTGGCTACAATATTTTACGAGTGGATGATGCCCTTTGCACTTCTTCATTCCCCTCATTTTCCTTCCTCCCACCTTTCCTCGTCCTCTTTCTCTTCCTCCCGTTTCAAGTTCCTACCCCTCTTTATTCCCGTTTCTTCTTCACCTCCTTCTCCTTACTTCTCGTTCTCCATCCTCGAGATCCTAACCCCCTCCACTTTATTTTCTTACACCTCCAAATCTCTCCCCTCCCCTCTACTCTTCAATACCAAAGGGAAAATACTCCTCCATATCAAAGAGGGGGTGGGGGATGATGATCCCTCCATGTCTAATCTAAACCCATTACTTTCAGATCTTACTAAGTGTCTGGCGGGGGTGACATAACGCCTTGCGGCATTGTCAAATTAGTGTGTGGTGTTTATTGATTCTTAATATCAAGAGTATTTTTCCCAGTGGTGTAGTGTAAAACGCGTTGGACTTTGGATCTGGTGGTTGGTGGTTCGGGTTCAAGTCAAAGTCATTAAATTTATCTAGGTGTAATAATTGGGTAACGATATTTGTGAGAAGCATTTAAGTATGCTCAACACAATTAAAAACTCCTTTTAAAATTATTTGTCTCACTGGGGGAGAGTGAACTGAGAATAAATCAGGCC
The DNA here is from genome assembly GCF_000475195.1 of Diaphorina citri. NCBI lineage: Eukaryota > Metazoa > Arthropoda > Insecta > Hemiptera > Psyllidae > Diaphorina > Diaphorina citri. The sequence goes on along the minus strand of NW_007378318.1, from coordinate 37,312 downwards.
AAATTGTCGAGCCACATAATTGTTTTACATTGTCTTTTCCCCGTCCAATGGGGGTCGACACGAAAAAAGACAAAGAGCCAGAAGATTATTTGGTGGTATTTGGTCTTTATATTTTGGGCTGTTTTTCCGAGCAAGATCTACAATTGAACCACAAAAGTTACCCCTTTGTGCACGAAGCACGAAGGTTTGTTGACTTTTAGAAAAGGTTGGTCGACTATTGGCAACTTTGCGGATGATCGGACCTATTCCACAAAGGACTCTGCATTTCTCCAACTAATCAAAAAAAAAAAAAAAAAAAAAAACGGCGTTCGCATTCCAAAAAAAAAAAAAAAAAAAAAAAAAAAAAACGGCGTTCCGATTGTCAATATTTTTCTGTGCGTGGTGTGAAAAACTGAGGAGTGTGGGGGTGGTTTCCTGGAAAACCTCCACACACTGTGGAGCCAGAAATACTCCCTGAGAGAATCCAGAATCCAGCTATCGAGGGATAAAGCTAGGGATATAATTGAATTAAAAAAGTTGGAAGTAAAGAAGTGAAACATTTAAACTCAATTTGGGGAACTTTTTAGCGAAGATCTCGCTATGGGTGTCCCCTTAATAAATCAATTATCAGGGCAGGAGAGGGGAGGGAGGATGAGGAGAGGAGGGGAGGAAGGAGAGAAGGGGAGTGATAGTGGGGAGTTCAATTTTGGCGCCAATCCTGAAGTCTGTGTTGACGGTGATAGTTTATTATATATACCTACCCAGTACCCACCTATGTATGTGCTTATAGGTAATATAAATGGGTTTTATTATGGATAAATATACCTACTCGTTCATATTTACCTAGTTAAAACTACGAAGTTTTATCTAAATATTTATTATGGATAAATACTCGTTCATACTTAGTTAAAACTATGAAGTTTTATCTAAATAGGTACTCGTATGTACTCTTAAAATTTAGACACGTGCGAAAGTTCCAGACTAATTGTCTCTAGAAATTTAGGATCACGTACCACATTTTTGCCTCTTAAAATAGGGCTAACTAGACGACGGTAGAAGAACTACCGACGGTAGAAGAACTCTGGTTTTTTCTTCTTTCGTTAAAAGAATAAAAAACCAGAGTGGAAGGAAAAAATCTAATGAGAAAGAGTTCAAGAACAAAAGAGGAAGGATTTCAACCTCCTCAGTTTCTCTAAAATTCACCTGCAGCAGCTCTAGAAAGTCCACACAATCAGGTTTATTCCAGAGAAAAGCTGTGATTCCATATATTATTCCATTAAGAGGATACCAAGAGGTGCCATCCAGGCCAGAGGGCTTGTCTCAGGACCTCCGAACCGAAGGGGTCTTGAGGGATTTAGAGTCTGCTCTGCGGGGGCCTTGATGGAACCTAGAAGCACCCTCACTGGTATATTTCAACCTCTTCAGTTTCTCTAAAAGATAGCACGTTCCGGGGCAAACTATACTTCATAAATAAGGTTCGTTCTCGGAACGAGTGGCTATTCTGTCCTCCTTTTCTCTTTGCTTTCGGTTCAATGGAACCCGTTACCTAGGTATCTAGATATTATGTAGGTACCTACATACATTTATAAAAGAAATAGGTATACATCTAGGAAAGTAAAAGAAAGTGCTAATTATGTTCACAACATTTTTTTCCCTTTTCTACCTACCTACTCCTTCTCGTTATTTCTCTCTCTTTTCAAACGTACCTATAGGTACTCTCTCTCTCTCTCTCTCTCTCTCTCCCTCTCCCTTTCTTTCTCTCTCTCTCTCCCTTTCTTTCTCTCTCTCTCTTTCTCTCTCTCCCTTTCTTTCTCTCTCTCTCTCTTTCTCTCTCTCTCTTTCTCTCTCTCTCTCTCCCTTTCTTTCTCTCTCTCTCCCTTTCTTTCTCTCTCTCTCTCTCCCTTATGGAACCCGCGTTGTGACGTAAGATTTGTTCCCGGAACACCTGGCTTTCTCCTATCCTGTCTTTCTTCTCTCTTCGCTTTCGGGACGATAAAACCTTAGCAGTTAGTTTCCCTGATCACACCCCGTCAAAAACTTCAAAATTTTTCCTCTACGTTTTACTTTCTATTTTTTTTTTTCAGCCTGGCTAGTAGAGGGTTAACCCATGTCATCTCCAGTCGGAATATACACCCTTGTCATAATATTCTCTCTCTGTATTCTGTATGTTCTGTACTCTCTATTCAAACCGCATGTATTATTTATTTGGGTTAACAAAACCTAGGGGAAGCTCTGTAACTCTTCTTAGCACAGGTACCTATGTGTGCGAGTGTTTTGTTGTTGTTGGTGTCGTTGGTGGTGGTGTTGTTGGTGTTGTTGTTGGTGTTGTTGGTGTTGTTGTTGGTGTTGTTGTTGTTGGGCATAAGGAGTAAGAATAACTAAAAATTTCACGATTCTAAGCAATGTACAGACAAATCTACAATTTTATTTATATAGATAGATATTCTGTAGGTACTCTCTATTCAAACCGCATGTATTATTTATTTGGGTTAACAAAACCTAGGGGAAGCTCTGTAACTCTTCTTAGCACAGGTACCTACGTATGTATATGTGCGAATGTTTTTTTGTTGTTGGTGTTGTTGTTGCTGTTGTTGGTGTTGGTTGTGTTGTTGTTGTTGTTGTTGTTGTTGGTGGTGGTGGTGTCGTTGTTGTTGTTGTTGTTTCTTCTTCTTCTTCTTCTTCTTCTTCTTCTTCTTCTTCTTCTTCTTCTTCTTCTTCTTCTTCTTCTTGTTCTTGTTGTTGTTGTTACTGGCAGTTCTGTGAACTGTAGACCTCACTCATTCTTATTGTTGCTCACTCGATGTCGACTTAAAGAAGCGAGTAGGAATAGGAGAACATAAAGGGGACAAGAAGGAGGAAGAGAAAGAACAAGAAATAAAGGGAGAGAATGAAGAAAAATTGGAGAGGAGGAAGAGGATACAACAGAGGAGAAGGAAAACGAGATCAAGAAGGAGGCAGAAGAAGGAAAGAAATAATTGCAGACAAGGTGGAAAAAAGAAAAAGGGACAAGAAAATTACGGAGGAGGAGAAGGAGGTGGTGCAAACAAAAAGAAATAAAACAGAAGGAATACGAGAATAAAAAGGAAGGAGGCAGAAGAAGGAAAGAAATAATTGCAGACAAGGTGGAAAAAAGAAAAAGGGACAAGAAAATTACGGAGGAGGAGAAGGAGGAGGAGGTGGTGCAAACAAAAAGAAATAAAACGGAAGGAATACGAGAATAAAAAAAAAAAAGAAGAAGAAGATCGAGAAACAAGAAGAACAAAAAGAACGAGAAAGATGAGATGAGAAAAGGAAAGAAACGAATCAGGTATCTGAAAGGTAGGAGAAAAAATTGAGCATGAAATTTGAAGAAAGAATGGGAAAGAAGAGAGCTAGAAGAAGAATAGAGGGGGAAGGGAAGGAAAGAGATGAGAGGAAAAGAGAAGAGGGGAGAGATATAAAAATAGAAAACAAAAAGCTACAGAGAAAGAAGAGAAGGAGGCAGGTAAAGTGCAGACAAATACTCTCAAATTATTACTGTCCTCTTGATCAGTGACGTATGCGAGAATTCTGATGCATGAAATTGGCAAAATTTTGACTTTGTTTTAGGTGAATAATTCCTTTAGTAGGAGTACGACTTTCGATGAAATTCAGCAAACTTTGGATTTTGTTTTAAATGAATTAATTTAGGGACGATTTTAATTAATTCTGAATTGTCAGAAGTTAGAGTCGGGTTTTTGTTGTTTGGGTCCTTTCAGTTAGCTTCGATTTTGTTTTTCTTTTTTTTTCTATCAGGCGCTTTAAGATTTATGGTGGAAGGTCGTTCGCGCCAGCTTTAAATGGTGCGTCAACTCAAAAATTTTGTTTGTGTAGCTACGTAAGACAGCTTGTGTAGCTTTGTGTAGCTACGTAAGACAGCTTGTGTAGCTTTGTGTAGCCACGTAAGACAACTTGTGTAGCTTTGTGTAACTACGTAAGACAGCTTGTGTAGCTTTGTGTAGCTCCGTAAGACATGTTCTATTAAGTACAAGAAGGAAAAAAATCCTCAGAACCACTTTTGCTGTTGCCAATTCTTCTAGAACGGAAAGGGTTCAAAATTTCCCCTGGTATCAGGGATTGAACCCAACATCACCTGCGGCTTGTGAGTAAGTGCTCAACCACAGAGGGGGACTATGGAAACAATAACAATTTTATGTCTACGCCACTGCTAAAACTAGGCTCCCCCGAGAGGACATGGATTCCTAGTGGGGGAGGGAGGGGAGGGTAGAAGGGAGGGAGGGGAGGGAAGAATAAATGGAATGGAGAAGAGGAGGTAAGAAGGATGGAGAGGAAAAGGGAAGAAGGGGAATTTTGTTCCGAATTCGAAGCACGCCCTGAATTTTGTTGTACCCGCGCGCGTGGTATAAATCATAAAAATCTTTCCCATTCCTACCTTCTTCTTTATCCCTCTCTCCCCTAAACATTCTCCTTCTCCTTTCCTACCTTCTTCTCCTTTCCATTTTCTCCCACTCTTCCTTATTCTTTATTTTTTCTGCTTCTTCTTTCTTCTACTTTCTACAGTGTCCCTTGTCCCTCTTTCCCTCATTTAATTCTGCTTCCTTTCTATCCTTCTTTGCCCGTGTCCTCTATAGTCTCTCTCTTTCTACTATGTATTCTACTTTTTCTTCCATCATTCTTTCCTTTCTCCTTCTTTGCTTCCTTACTTTCTTCTTCTCTCTGCCTTCTTTATCCCCAATAGTTCTCTTTCTACCTTCTTTCTCTCATCTTCTCTTGCCCCTCCTACTCTTTTTTCTGTCTTTTTCCGTCCTACTCTTTGTCGGTCCTTTCTCTCTCTCTCTCTCTACAATTTTCCGAGGTTTGACAGAGGGAAGTGTAACACCGCAGGTCTTATATCTTCCCGAAACCGAAGAGAAAAGGAAGACAGGATTGGAGAAATCCGTTCCGAGAACAAACCTTATCTGATAAGGATAAAGTATGCCCCCCCGATGGGAGTCCATCCCATGTCCTAGCTCTTACAAGACAAGCGTGCTACCCCCCAAGGACTCCAGGCAGTCCAGGCTAAAAAGATTGGTTCCTTTTCATCATTTCCCTCTGGAAAAATACCTCTTCTTCAACCTCCTTATCCTCTTTTTCTTTTACTTCCTAACCTCATTTCTTCTTCTTTTCCTTTTACTCGGTTTTCTCGCAACATTTCTTTCCTTGAAGTTTTTTCTGCCCAACTTTGAACTTTTTTTTATTTAATTTTGACAAGTTCGAAAGGGAGAGAGAGAGAGAAAGGAAGAGAGAGAAAGAAATGTTTCGGTCGACATTCTAATTAGTAGTACGGGTGAATTATTATTTTTTTTAGTTTGTCAAAAATGGAGGGGGTACTCCCTCTCCTCTCTATTTTTCTCCTCCTCTCACGCTTTGAATTCTATTCAAGATCCTTTCTCAAATAGGTAGATAGGTACTTAAAGGCACATGCAAGTACACTGTAAACTTTTTCGCTAGACACCTTAATATGTAGAGTATACCTACTTACCTATCCTACATTTAATTTTAGGTAAGTTCCTAGGTGTCTACATATACATACCCCATACCCGCCTCTCATATAGGGTTAGATTAGACGGTTAGATAGGTAGGTATAAGTATATAAGTGTAAGTATATAAGTATAAGTAAGTAATATAAGTATAAGTAAGTGCTTTATTTAGACTGTCAGCTTAGAACAAGTTGTTCCATTATACCAGCAGTTTAATAGAGCACAGCTTTATTGTAGCACCTACAGTAGGTAAGTATACCTATGTATCTACCTCCTAGTTTTTCCACAGTGTGATGTGCTTACCGCCTTTATTTCCACTGTGTATCCAATAGAGCAGTTGCGCTTGCTTGGGTGAGGTTTCTAAGACAAAGAACAGAAAAAATGAAGAACTAGGGAATTTTTCTTTTTCTTCTACGATTTTTAGATCCCGAGATAAATCGATTTAAAAAATACCGGTAAGTCTTGAACTCTGACGTCACGGCATACGCACCCGTAGGCGATGACGTCACATCAAATGTCCCGAGCAAAGCTCCCTCGCAGCTCGCAGGCAACACATTAATCTGTTTGTGCGCATGCATTTCTGCGCAATTCATGTTTGTGCGCATACGTTTCTGCGCATCATCTGAACTCTGACGTCAGAGTTCAGGACTCTGACCGAAAATAAAAATTGAATTTTGGACCTTTTACAGTTATTTTTTCGGAGTTTTGACCTCAGATTTGGATTTTTCCCAACTTTATACATAAAAATCGACCATCTATTTATAAATTTTACCCATTTGCAACTGCTCCATTATGTATTTACTTTCCTCTTTCAGATCATTGGAGGTGCCGCAACCTATTGTGTTATCATCATTCAGTTTGGTGTTCACTAAAATCCTTCCTCTAAATAAAGTCGAAAAACAAAACAAATGTAAAATTAAATACATCCAAAGGCACGTTATTTGCACCAGTTCCCGACGGATCTTTGAAGCAACGTTATGTCTGGTTCGTATCTGAAACAATTCATTGAGAAGCTGATTGAAATCCCAGCGAAAAAACAATGCATATATCCTGATGTGACCTTAGCAGTTAAAATAAGACTGCCACACGGAAAATAATAATAAAATAAATAAAAATCCACCTATGTACTCGTATGTAGCTACATAGGTATCATTTTTTTGTTTTACAGACGGATCAGAAATTTTACTACTTTTGGAACCCTTCCAGAACTCACGCCAAACCACTACCTAAACTGCCTTGTTATTGGAAAATAATACATGAATTACCTATAATTAACTACTAAAACTATTCGTCAGAACAAAACACATGTAGGTAGGTAGGTATATCAGGTACCAGTTCTAATTCCCTCTAAAACAAAACTACCTACATTTTGGCAGAATTTCCAAGTTTCTCCTAAGGTGCGTCTACAGCTACACTACAGTCTGAAATCGATCAACTAGAACCCATATAAAATAGGTGAGATCAAACGATTTTGGTGGACTTTTTGGAACCCTTCCAGAACTCACGCCAAACCACTACCTAAACTGCCTTGTTATTGGAAAATAATACATGAATTACCTACCTATAATTAACTACTAAAACTATTCGTCAGGACAAAACACATGTAGGATGTAGGTAGGTACCAGTTCTAATTCCTTCTAAAACAAAACTACCTACATTTTGGCAGAATTTCCAAGTTTCTCCTAAGGTGCGTCTACACTACAGTCAGAAATCGATCAACTTAGAACCCATATAAAATAGGTGAGATCAAACGATTTTGGTGGACTGGCAAAACTTTTCATAGTTTGGACATTTTGGTGGATTCAGACAATGTCAGTCAATCATAGTGTAACCTGTAGAGTTATAGACACTTCTTCAGATATGTAGGTACTGCACTCCGCATGTCGTGGACTGGCAAAACTTTTCATAGTTTGGACATTTTGGTGGATTCAGACAATGTCAATCAATCATAGTGTAACCTGTAGAGTTGTAGACACTTCTTCAGATAAGTAGGTACTGCACTCCGCGTTTGGACATTTTGGTGGATTCAGACAATGTCAATCAATCATAGTGTAACCTGTAGAGTTGTAGATGTAGACACTTCTTCAGATAAGTGTACCTACTTGTATAATCTCCGGATGTATAATCTACTCGCATTACAACAGCACTATATTTGGCAGGGTTCCTAAGATTTTCCTCGTAGTCACATATTTACATACGTACACACCTACCTATTTACATGCGGTCATATGGCATTGGTAGAGTTTGGACATTTTGGTGGATTCAGACAATGTCAATCAATCATAGTGTAACCTGTAGAGTTGTAGATGTAGACACTTCTTCAGATAAGTAGGTACCTACTGGCAGCACTCTGCATGTATAATCTACTCGCATTACAACAGCACTATATTTGGCAGGGTTCCTAGGATTTTCCTCGTAGTGTCATATTTGCATACCTACCTATTTACATGCGGTCATATGGCATTGGTAGATATTATGAAAGCCATCAGCGTTATCCATTGTCTTCGTTTTACCAGAAGATAGCACACGTTTCACAAAAACACCGCCAAGACCTCGAACTGACAGCCAAACCTCGAATTGATGGAAAGAAAGAAAATAAATAAATGAAATTTTTAGCAAGTTACCCTACTTATTTAGAAGTTAGTTATCTTTTTTCACCGATTGGCCAAGTGGTTACATTTTGTTTTTGGAAGTTTGACCGTGTAGATCGAACTTTGTGACTGGCCCGCGTTCGGTAGTGTCGGTGCCTCCCTGAAGAATTGAGTTTTGGTAAGACGTAAGTTCCTATAAAATAATCATAACTCTCTTTTTCTCTCCCATTGTTTCAATAAAATGGGGAAAATACCTACATATCCCGTAAACTTAATTCTAAAAAAAAAATGTATCTTGATTTACGAGTAGGTATGTGTATATTGTGTATCTTGATAGTAATATTGAAAAACCCCTATAGGTAAAGGTAAGTATAATAAATACCTATTTACGTATCAGGTATTTTACATACCTACCTACTTACCTACTCATCAGCAACACAATAGGTACATAGGTACTATACTGAAAATTGTGCAGCACGTTTCACAAAAACACCGCCAAGACCTCGAACTGACAGCCAAACCTCGAATTGATGGAAAGAAAGAAAATAAATAAATGAAATTTTAGCAAGTTACCCTACTTATTTAGAAGTTAGTTATCTTTTTTCGCCGATTGGCCAAGTGGGTACATTTTGTTTTTGGAAGTTTGACCGTGTAGAGTTGTAGATCAAACTTTGTGACTGGCCCGCGTTCGGTAGTGTCGGTACCTCCCTGAAGAATTGAGTTTTGGTAAGACGTAGGTAAGTTCCTATAAAATAATCATAACTCTCTTTTTCTCTCCCATTGTTTCAATAAACTGGGGAAAATACCTACAATACCTACATATCCCGTAAACTTAATTCTAAAAAAAAAAATGTATCTTGATTTACGAGTAGGTATGTGTATATTGTATATCTTGATAGTAAGATTGAAAAACCCCTATAAAGATAAGTATAATAAATACCTATTTACGTATCAGGTATTTTACATACCTAACTACTTACCTACTCATCAGCAACACAATAGGTACATATGTAGGTACTATACTCAAAATTGTGCAATGAAAATCTGTCATAGAATCTTCTCCCTACAATTTATTTTATTTCCACTTCGTAGTTTGTAGTATTGTCACACAACTGAACGTCAAACAACTTGTTGGAATGACCGGAAGTTAGCTAACTATTAAATAGATAGATTGTAGGTATCTACGCGAAATTAAATAGATAGGGTTCTGTTTCCTCAATAAAATAATTCTCCGAATACCCACTTGGTGACTTTGGCACCACAGAAATCGGAGGTACCAAAATAATTGAAAAATGTAATTATTCATTACAAAATACTCTCGGGACCGTATAATGCTCTGGGAAAAGTATATAGTTTCAGGTCTGGACTGTGGAGAGGTGTTAGGAAGGTTTAGAGTGTTTAGACTGATTTGACAAATTCAAAATGACCGGATCCGGTTCGTTTTAGCCGATTTAAGGGCTGAAAATCCATACAGAACCTGCAAAAAAACAACTCGTTTATTTAGAAATCAAGCACTAAAGAGCTCTAGGACAACACAAGAATACCTGCCAGAAAATAACACGTTGAAATGTAAAAATTTGCAAACAAAATTCGACTCCGAATACCCACTTGGTGACTTTGGCACCACAGAAATCGGAGGTACCAAAATAATTGAAAAATGTAATTATTCATTACAAAATACTCGCGGCACCGTATAATGCTCTGGGAAAAGTATCTAGTTTCAGGTCTGGACTGTGGAGAGGTGTTAGGAAGGTTTAGACCGATTTGACAAATTCAAAATGACCGGATCCGGTCCGTTTTAGCCGATTAAAGGGCTGAAAATTCATACAGAACCTGCGAGAAACCACTCGTTTATTTAGAAATCAAGCACTAAAGAGCTCTAGGAGAACACAAGAATACCTGCCAGAAAATAACACGTTGAAATGTAAAAATTTGCAAACAAAATTCGATAGGTTTTATATTTTTGATTTTTTTCTTCTTTTGGATATTTATATCAATTATCGAACCTGGGACTATTTGTATGGCAAACAAGTACGTTACCACTGGACTTGACTGGACCAACTTTACGAAGGTACCTACCTATAGCGGTAAGTGGTATACTCGCGTGTTATCTGTATGACCCTATAGTACGTAAAGGAATATATTAGAGGTACAAACTGCTTTACCTGGGAAACATGTTCTGGTAATCTAGTCACATTTAATGTTTGACTGCCTGTCAGGGGCGGATTTAGGAATAGGCCCCCTAGGCTCGGACCTAGGGGCGCACGTGTCCAAGGGCCCAAAGAACGTTTAAAAGGCCAACATTATTGAGAGCAAGGAAAACATCATCAAGGAGGACGAGTTACGTACGTAATATAAAAAAGGTAGGTATAATTACCTAGATACATATCAATAACTTATCTACACTTTTTTTTTTTTTTACTGACGTCATTAGGTATGTATACATTTTTCCTCCCCCCCGCTACGGTCACAAGGGAGGTGTTACAAACGCGAGGCGACACGACAGAAGGGGCGACTGGTCCGTCGTGCCATGATGTCGTCTGCGGAGGAATGTTGTGATGGGCAATATTGCCTTGTGCTCAGTTCATCCCACTTGCTTCACTGAAGGCGGTGCCGTGCCGCAGATTTACTCACTTAAGGGTGCACTCAAAAGTTCATGGGCGCTATTAGAGGTTGGCGAGAAAGAAGTGTCTGAAATGCGCTGTCTGCTGGCGAATTACGCAACTGAGCGATGCGACTGCGCCATGGGTCGGGAGAGAGAGAGAGAAACAAGGGCAGAGAGAGAACCGAAGAAAGAGGGCGAGGCCAAGAAACAAAGAAGAACAAAAGAGAAAAAGGAAAAAACGAAAAAAGAAGAGAAGAGGCAGCACACCACGAGAGGAAAACAAAGAGAGAGAAGGAAAAGACATTTATTGAGAACAAGAAAGATCAAGGGGACGGAGTTACGTACGTAATACAAAAAAGGTAGATAGGTACTAATATACATAGAGATATCAAAAAACATACTCACATTTAAGTATATATTATTTCCTCAACCGTATACACAAGAGGACTTGTTGTTACACGCGAGTAAGACAGGGACATTGTCTCGTCTCATGATTTTTCTGCGAGTGAGGCAATATTCTTTCCATCATCACTGCATCACTGAAGGGTGCTAGAATTTACTACTTTAAGGGTGCACCTAAAACTCATGGGCCTAATAGAGGGGCTGAAATATAAATCCGGGACTGCTGGCTGACATAACGCGTAATACCTGATACATGTCCGGAAAGAGCTTCCAGAAAGACATGATGCGTCCTGGTACTCTAGTAGCTTAAATCAGTAGGTACTCGGGTGCCACCAAGACATAGTGCCAACTGGCCCACGTTCTGCCTAGTGTCTATGTGATGGAGTGGGTGTGATCGGGTGAATCATTAGGTGTGAACCGGTGAAATGTGTTTCATTCAAATGTCAGTTCGTGAACCCGATAAGTAGTGATTATACCCTATAATACCTACACACAAAAATTCATTTTAAATTAACTTTACCTACATAAATTATCTACCTCAACTTACTTGTGAGAGAGCAACATTAAAAATCACTGCTATAAGCGCTGACTACTTTTTTAGTAGTGAGGTAGGTACTATATTTTTAAATTTTTAATTTTGAATATAAAAGAATTGAATACATAATATGTAATGTACCTACTTATGTATATGGAAGTAGGTACCTCTAGTGAAGTGCTATCTTTATTTGACTGATAGGTTTATTTTCAAAACAGTGTCTTTTTAAAAAATAGCTACCAATACAATCCGGTATCTAAATACCTTCTTTAAATACCAGATTATAAAGTTCCATCGCCATCGCCTGCAACAATGAAATTTTAATCTAAGTTCAAAACGTAAGTATTAAAACGTGAGTACCTAGGTAAATAATTTAGAACGCAAGTATCTACACCTACCTGTTCCTATTATAAGATTTCAGTCTGTGCTCTGTAATGTAGGACGACCCCAATGGTGTGAGAAAATTGTGGGACGGTCCCCATTGTGTTCTATATTATTTATAGTAAAAAGACCCCAAAAACTAAATGAGTAGGTACCAAAGTAAGGGGTAATACCTACCAATTACCTAGGTACCTACCGATTATAATTATCCACATCAGAGGTGAGAAAAACTCCTAATAAACTGTTTATGAAACATCCATAAGGCAGGTAGGTAGGTAGGTACGTACATAAGTAGGTACCTCAGAGGTAGGTAGGTAAAGATCTACTTATTTATGTGTGGGTGAATGATCTATATTCTAATTTTTCACGTAGGTAATACCTAGGTAATAGAATAATGACGTAAAAGTAATTTTCCAGTTAATCCGGTCTATTTTACGAGTAATACTCGGATGGTATTCCCCTTTTCCAAGCATAGATACATCTACCTGCCAATAGTTAGTTAGGTACCTACCTACCTGACTAATGCAACTACATATATTGTATACGTAGATATTGTACCTACCTATCTACCTACCTCTTAATGTAGGTTTGAACCAGAAGTAGGTACTGAGACAATTGTTTTCCTTGTGTAAAAGTATCTAAGGTAAATTATGTACCTATTAGAATCTATACGGGATTAGACCCCAATGGTTGTTCCCCGAAATAGGTAGATCTACCAAGGTACCTATATATGTATGTCCCCAAAAAGATGATATTCTGCCAGTTGAAGCCAGGCAAAGAATGAAATCTGGTACCTAAACTACTGGTCCGAATAAATCGGAGTAAAGATTGATCCGTTCTTAATATTCTGAACCAGATAACCAATATTTTGGCTTAAACGGAAGTATTTAATCAAATGTGTTTGGTTTCTTGGTGTTTCAACTTCAACTCCACATTTTGATTACAGGTTTCGTGTTTTTTGAACCAAGTACAAACCAATTTGGATCAAAGGTAATGACGACTGGGTCTAGTTTTTTTGTGTGATGTCCCACAATATCAAACGTCAAAATATTGAGTTAAACGACTCAATATCAATACTTTAGCCACATTTTGATTACAGGTTTTGTGTTTTTTGAACCAAGTACAAACCAATTTGGATCAAAGGTAATGACGACTGGGTCTAGTTTTTTTTGTGTGATGTCCCACAATATCAAACCTCAAAATATTGAGTCAAACGACTCAATATCAAAACTTACTAATAACCGTCATAATGAATTTATTGTAAACCTTCCTAATTTTGATACCTACCTCTAATAGGTAATTTTGTTTTATGAGAAAGGAACCTTGAGGTTAATTTGAAGTTTTGAATCACCTACAAATTCGTAATTATCCTCACTATGAGAATCTCATCTTCCTTAGGTAGGTAAGTACCTACCTCTCAAAAAACCTTACATGTACTTACAGTACCTACCGGAGTAACCTGTCAGAAGGTAATACCTACTTCAAAACAATTATTTGCACTAAAGAGAAGTTGTTACATTAGATATCTAATTTACTTTGGGTGTAAAACAAATGTTTGCAAAATTTTATTAGATTCGGCTTGCCCGAATTTATTAAAAAGGGATCCCGAAGAGGCTCCAAAAAAGCATTCGGACCAACAACATCAGTAGGTACGAGAAAATGGAACATTCTTGCCAAAAATGTCATCAAAATTGGACAAACTTATATGTCTACAGACAGGCTAAAGAAAAAATCAAAACTTGAAATTCACTTTGTTTGTTCAAAAAAATAAACAGAGTCCAACAAATTGGTTGTGTTTTACTGTTTACTACAGCAAAGTACGAGTACTGCCAACCTAGTTAGCTTAGTTGGTAGTGCGTCTGCCTTGTAAGCGCTAGGCCGCGGGTTCAATTCCTGCCCGGGGCGGATTTTATCCTGATGGGATTATGTTCGTTCTCGGAACGGCTGGCTTTCTCCTATCCTGTCTTCCTTCTCTCTTCAATTTCGGGACGATAAGACCATAACAGTTATACTTCCCTCTGTCAAACCTCTTAAAAAAAAGTACGAGTACATATACATATGTATGTACAATATTACATTGTATGGTAGGTACCTATACTTTATTTAGGTAGGTACTTTGACAACTTGTTTCCTGTTATATCATCTCAATGTTATAAATCACTCAGTGTATGTACCTATACCTTGCTAGAATTACTGTTGGTATTGAGGTAGTTTTCCATGTCAATGCAGGTAGGTAATGTTAAATTTGTCATTCAAAAATTTAATGAGCAAACAATCAATATAATAAATAATTTAATAATGTACCTACTCTATGTAGATTACCTTAAGCTTATAAGGTAAATAAGTAGTTTTTATTGTTATCTAAAATCAATATCGTGCGATTAAAATAATTAATGGAAGTCATGGAATTAGGTATAGGTAATTAGTAGACCCACAATGGACCCAATAGATCTGAGATAGTTCGTTAGACTCGTAATCCGAAGGCCTGAGGTTCGAGTCCCGGTGGGACATAAAAATGAGGTAGTTTTCCATGTCAATGCAGGTAGGTAATGTTAAATTTGTCATTCAAAAATTTAATGAGCAAACAATCAATATAATAAATAATAAAATTTAATGTACCTACTCTATGTAGATTACCTTAAGCTTATAAGGTAAATAAGTAGTTTTTATTGTCATCTAAAATTAATATCGTGCGATTAAAATAATTAATGGAAGTCATGGAACTAGGTATAGGTAATTAGTAGACCCACAATGGACCCAATAGATCTGAGATAGTTCGTTAGACTCGTAATCCGAAGGTCTGAGGTTCGAGTCCCGGTGGGACATAAAAACTTAGTAACATAATTTCGAGGAAAGCTCTGCTTGAAAATGAGAACTACCGCGCTTGGTTGCTATTCGAGTCCCGGTGGGACATAAAAATTTAGTAACATAATTTCGAGGAAAGCTCTGCTTGAAAATAAGAACTACCGCGCTTAGTTGCCATGCAGAAAGTCCCGGGTTCGATTTAAACGGGTGACTGGACACACTGTCTGGCCTGCAATAAATCCTGCATGGTATTTATGATAGGTAATTGAATTCTGTTTGATCTCATTATTATCAGACAATGTTTGTTGTTTGGAATCACGTTTAGTGTAAGTATATGTGGTTGCTATGCAGAAGGCCCCGGGTTCGATTTAAACGGGTGACTGGACACACTGTCTGGCCTGCAATAAATCCTGCATGGTATTTATATGCTAGGTAATTGAATTCTGCTTGATCTCATTATTATCAGACAATGTTGAATGTTTATTGTTTGGAATCACATTTAGTGTATTCAGGTAGTAGGCGTGTGTTTATTTCTTAATTGCAGGTATAACGATATAAAATTTGAATGGTACACATAGGTATCATTATCTACATTGTATATAGGTACCTAGGTACCTACTTTAAATGGTAGGTATATTGTTCTTTACTCAGTCTGAGGATGAATATTAAGGCCAAAGCGAATTAGAAAGGTGCAATTTAAAGTTTTAACCTTTCTGGTTGCTATGCAGAAGGCCCCGGGTTCGATTTAAACGGGTGACTGGACACACTGTCTGGCCTGCAATAAATCCTGCATGGTATTTATGCTAGGTAATTGAATTCTGCTTGATCTCATTATTATCAGACAATGTTTGTTGTTTGGAATCACGTTTAGTGTATAGGTAGTAGGTGTGTGTTTATTTCTTAATTGCAGGTATAACGATATACAATTTGAATGGTAGACATAGGTTTCATTATCTACATTGTATGTAGGTACCTAGGTACTTTGAATGGTAGGTATACCGTTCTTTACTCAGTCTGAGGATGAATATTAAGGCCAAAGCGAATTAGAAAGATGCAAATTAAAGTTTTAACCTTTCTAAGTCCTACTTGCAAAAATCGGTGACCAACACTATTTAATCGAACCTGCGGCCTAGCTCTTACAGAGCAAACGCTCTATCTTTCAAGCTAACTAGTCTGGCAAACACTGTATTTATGTAGGTTAATATTAAGGCCAAAGCGAATTAGAAAGGTGCAATTTAAAGTTTTAACCTTTCTAAGGCCTACTTGCAAAAATCGGTGACCAACACTACCTATTTAATCGAACCTGCGGCCTAGCGCTTACAGAGCAAACGCTCTATCTTTCAAGCTAACTAGTCTGGCAAACACTGTATTTATGTAGGTTTTATTTGTTCTACAACAGGTAAACAAACACATAGATGTAAATTGTAAGTGAATTGTTTACATTAGAAGTTCGGAGATTGAAAGTAGAACATGAGATTTATCCAATCCAGAGTTCAACAAGAATTTCTGGTCTGTGTAAATCAAATGGGTGACGTCAAAGTAACTAGGTATATTAATAAAAAGAAAGAAAGGAAGAAAGAAAGAAAGAAAGAAAGAAAGAAAGAAAAGTCCTATATCTCCACCACTATAGATCACATTATCATCTCTTCTTATCAATTAAAACAAATTAAACGTATTACGAATTTCCAAAACGATGTGTATAAATATAAATACATACAGGGTGTTCAACCCGAAACTGCCCCATATGAAATTAACCCTTAAAATCAGTTTTTTACCCCATGAAAGTCCCCAATAAACTTTTCGGGTCAACTGAGCATTTTGACTTGTGTAACTTTTGACGATGAATCGATTGAAGACATTTTTTTTAGGAGTTTTCAAAAAGCATTTTTTTTTTGCCGAGTCTCGAACCGGTAACTCGTTAACTGTAAGTCGGACAATCTTGAAAGTTGCACCAATCGATTCTTCGTTAAAAGTTCCTCAACAGAGAATGCTTAGTAGACCCGAAAAGTGTATTGGGGACTTTTATAGGGTGGTAAACTGATTTTACGGGTTTATTTCCTATGGACAATCTTAGCTTGAACACCCTGAATACATGTGAGAGCGTATGTATAAATAAATATGTAGGTAGAAAATTAGAAAAATAAATGTGGGCAGGTGGGCCAATAAATGGTACGTTTTTTAGGTGGGCGAATAAATGGTACACTTACCCTATATGTCTTTTCATTTGCCGTATATGTGTTTATTTTTGCGCGAACGGATTTCGATTTACCGGTGAGCTGCATCAGTACACATGTACCAGGAGTTACACATGCATGCGGTGTGGAGTGCGGTGTCGGTGTAATAGTGGTGTATCCGGAGATATTTTCTCCAAGAGGTTTGACAGAGGGAACTGTAACTTCTAAGGTCTTATCGTCCCGAAATCGAAGAGAGAAAGGAGAAAAGCCAACCGTTTCGAGAACGAATCTTATCTCTGTAGAATAAAGTCCCCCCAGGAATCGAACCCGCGGACCAGCACTTACAAGGCAGACGCGCTACCAACCAAGCTTGCAACCTTTGAGGATGAGCTATTCAACTTTGGTGCGGAGTTGTGTTTATGGGCTGTCAGACCACCAGCAGATCGACATAATGGAAATGGGTTTCACGTAGGTAAGTATTTAGAAACAATTGATTCTAATCTTGTGAATCTTACAACACAAAATGCCTACACAGTAAACCAAGATCCAATATCCTCTAAAGGCCCAACGTCCTAAATTTAGGACATTGTTTTTGTAGTCCTAAAGGCCCGCGCTATTTTGGATGTTTGTAGTCAACAAGGCCCAGTGTCCTAAATTTAGGACACTCTCTTTGTAGGCCTAAAAGCCCAAGATTTTTTTATTTTTGAAACTTAGTTTTTTTAATAAAACTTGAAAAAAGAGGTGTTTTGAACCATTGACTCAAAACTCATTTTCTTCTATTTTCATTAGATATGTCTATTTCATTAGCTCAAAGATTGTTCCAAATTTAGGACACTGGGCCTTTAAGCGTACAAAAAATTCTAATCTATTTTCATTAGATATGTCTATTTCATTAGCTCAAAGATTGTTCCAAATTTAGGACACTGGGCCTTTAAGCGTACAAAAAATTCTACTTTGAACAGAAAATTTGTAGTCACCAATTACTACCTATATTTCGCTTTATGCTTGTTTTTATTGTTCACTCTTACTTCTTTTCATTGGGAACATTAATTTCTATCTACATAAATATAGACCTGACTTTAGGAAGAACAATATCACATTTAATTAAAAGAAAATCAGTTCTTTATTGAAGAAAAATAAAATAAAAATGAACACTTCTTATCACAACAAATTAATCACAGTGAAAATTTTCTCTCTCTCTCTCTCTCTTTCTCTCTCTCTCTTTCTCTCTCTCTCTCCCTTTCTTTCTCTCTCTCCCTTTCTTTCTCTCTCTCTCTCTCCCTTTCTCTCTCTCTCTCTCTCTCTTTCTCTCTCTCTCTTTCTCTCTCTCTCTCCCTTTCTTTCTCTCTCTCCCTTTCTTTCTCTCTCTCTCTCCCTTTCTCTCTCTCTTTCTCTCTCTCGCATTCATTACGTCATTACCTATTGTTTTCAAACTGGGATCTTTCTCTTCCTCCCTCTTCTTTCCTACTCTTCTTCTTCTTCTCTTTCCTTTCTCTCCTCTTGTGTCTCCTACCCTCCCATTTCTCTCCCTCTCTTACTCTATCCTATTATTTTCTACTAGCTTCTTTGATGTAATTTTCTCTTCTCCTTTACACACACATATAGATTTTCTTCCTATATATATCCCTTTTCTTTTGAATATCTAGCCAGAGAAGGAGAATGGGAGAGGGAGAGATGGAGAGAGAGGAAAAAGGTAGAGGAGGAGGGAGAGAGAAATAAAAGGGTGTAAAGTGCTGTGTATTTACTGGGTGGTTCAATAGAATGCCACTTGACGGGCCCTGAATACCCTGTCTTGTACACCACGCTCAAAATTGCTTAACATTAGTGTTCTATTTGAGAGAGAGAGAGAGAGAGAGAGAGAGAGAGAGAGAGAGAGAGAGAGAAGAAGTGAGAGGGGTGGAGTATTTGGAGTAATTCTTATACCTACTTGGAATAGTGGATGTGTCAAAATTAACAGTTAAAAAAATCCTTTTTCTTTTTTATCAAATTTAATAATCTTCCATCAACGAACACCCTGTAAGAGTCCAATTATTTACAGTGTTAGATTTTTCCTATTATAGTACGTTACCTACCTACCTAGTACATTATACCTATGTATCTATGTACCTACCTATGTACATTATACCGATTATACCGATGTATGTATACCTACTTAAATTGCGGTATAGAAGTACCTGCATGTGTTGAAAATAGAGGGATTTCTTCTTCATTCTCCTTTCTCTTTCTATCCCATCTCTCTCCCTTCTTTTTCAGACGCTCAAAATTATACATAAGATTTGTTATCTTTGAGAGAGAGAGAGAGAGAGAGAGAGAGAGAGAGAGAGAGAGAGAGAGAAGAAGTGAGAGGGGTGGAGTATTTGGAGTAATTCTTATACCTACTTGGAATAGTGGATGTGTCAAAATTAACAGTTAAAAAAATCCTTTTTCTTTTTTATCAAATTTAATAATCTTCCATCAACGAACACCCTGTAAGAGTCCAATTATTTACAGTGTTAGATTTTTCCTATTATAGTACGTTACCTACCTACCTAGTACATTATACCTATGTACCTTTTACCTATGTATCTATGTACCTACCTATGTACATTATACCGATGTATGTACCTACTTAAATTGCGGTATATAAGTACCTGCATGTGTTGAAAATAGAGGGATTTCTTCTTCATTCTCCTTTCTCTTTCTAACCAATATCTCTCTCCCTCTTCTTTCTTTTTCAGACCCTCAACACTACTTCAATCCCCATACTCTCTGTCTCTTTCTCTCTCTCTCCCTCCCTCCCTTCCTCCCTCTCTCTCTCTCTTTCTCCTCTTATAAACACCTAGCAAGGGATCTAAAAGTTGCATTTTAATGGATTTTTCTCCTTCAAATATTCTCTCTCCATCATCTCCCCCCACCTCTTTCTCAGTTCCTTTTTCTCTCTTATTCCTTCCCTTTTTCAGTTTCTTTCCTTCCCTTTCTTAGTTTCTTTTCCTCCCTTTTTTAGTTCTTTTTTTTTCCTATCACTCCTTTCTCTCTCCTTTATATCTCAAGTATATAGGGAGAACATATGTAATTATCTGGCTTGAAACATTGAAAGAACCTCGCGTTTATAAGAGGGAAAAAATGTAGCTAGGAAAATATACAGGTTGAGTATACTTAA
>NW_007378318.1:4600-16735 GCF_000475195.1 Diaphorina citri | reverse complement strand
GGGGCGTCCCACCCGTTAACCGCGGCCTCCCCCCCCCCCAAACCCGATGCTGGATACGCCCATGATCCTAGTAATTCCCAAAATACATCTCTCGATGGCCCTCTGGGTAAATCGCAATTTTTAGTCCGTCCTTCCTTTATTATTACAATGTAAATGTAAATGCAGTTTTTTTGTGTTATTATGTCACAACTTTGGTGCTCACTGCAGCATTGTTGGATTTTCCCAATATCTCAATAATCCTAAAATCCAATGTTTACCTACCATGCTGGCACCGGTCGCTATGCGCATTTATATGTCATAGCTACTCATTTTCCTCACGAGGCTGAGTGGGCCCCGCAACAGCCAGTCACGGAATCAATCATTTGGATGATACAAATTTCTTGACCCCGCCGGGAATCGAACCCGGGTCTCCCGCGTGCAAGGCGAGCGCAGTGGCCACTACGCCATGGGAGCCACCACTATAGATCACATTATCATCTCTTCTTATCAATTAAAACAAATTAAACGTATTACGGATTTCCAAAACGATGTGTATAAATATAAATACATACAGGGTGTTCAACCCGAAACTGCCCCATATGAAATCAACCCGTAAAATCAGTTTTTTACCCCATAAAAGTCCCCAGTAAACTTTTCGGGTCCGCTTAGCATTTTGACTTGTGTAACTTTTGACGATGAATCGATTGAAGACATTTTTTATTTTTTAGGAGTTTTCAAAAAGCGTTTTTTTTTTGCCGAGTCTTGAACCCGTAACTCGTTAACTGTAAGTCGGACAATCTTGAAAGTTGCACCAATCGATTCTTCGTTAAAAGTTCCTCAACAGAGAATGCTTAGGAGACCCGAAAAGTGTATTGGGGACTTTTATAGGGTGAAAAACTGATTTTACGGGTTAATTTCCTATGGGCAATCTTAGGTTGAACACCCTGTATACATGTGAGAGCGTAGGGTAACTGTACCATTTATTCGCCCACCTAAAAAACGTACCATTTATTGGCCCACCTGCCAACATTTATTTTTCTAATTTTTGTTTTTATGACTACAATTTTGGAATACCCCTGGTTCGATAGCATTCTTTAAGCCCTTTCTTTTGATGACATTGGATCTTGAAAAAGTTCGTCCAGTTCAGACTTATGTGGCGTAGACCCACAGGTGGGCCAATAAATGGTACGTTTTTTAGATGGGCGAATAAATGGTACACTTACCCTATGTATAAATAAATATGTAGGTATGTATATGTCTTTTCATTTGCCGTATATGTGTTTATTTTTGCGCGAACGGATTTCGATTTACCGGTGAGCTGCATCAGTACACATGGAGCAGGAGTTACACATGCATGCGGTGTGGAGTGCGGTGTCGGTGTAATAGTGGTGTATCCGGAGATATTTTTTCCAAGAGGTTTGACAGAGGGAACTGTAACTTCTAAGGTCTTATCGTCACGAAATTAAAGAGAAAAAGGAGAAAAGCCAACCGTTTCGAGAACGAATCTTATCTCTGTAGAATAAAGTCCCCCCCAGGAATCGAACCCGCGGACCAGCACTTACAACTTACAAGGCAGACGCGCTACCAACCAAGCTTGCAACCTTTGGGGATGAGCTATTTATCTTTGGTGGGGAGTTGTGTTTATGGGCTGTCAGACCACCAGCAGATCGACATAATGTAAATGGGTTTAGAGTTTTTCCTCTTTAGATATTCACACCACACCACTGATCTATAATGCGCTATCGGAGGGAGGGGAGGGGAGGGGGGGGGGTGGAGTTGTGATTTTTACGCCATGATTGCAAAATGCAAACGATTCAGCTCGGTGCAATTCTTGAGACGGATCCAAATTTCGCAAGGAGTAGACTCGCTTTTTTTTCTCTCTCTTTGGATCTTTCGACCAGTGGTGGATGACAGGTCTGTCCTGTGACACGTGGCGTTATTGACCGAACGGAATGTGATGTCAAAGCTGTTGGTGTTGTTGTTTTTTCAGCTCTACAAAGCAACGCAACGTTTCATTTCTCTTCAACCAATGGGAAGTTGAGGATTTCAGATAAGTTCGATTAGGGTCGACGCACATTTATCCGTCACCGATACGTTCCTTACGTCTCATGCTAGACGTAAGTTAGCCGATAAGTGTGCGTATTACAAGTATTACCTACATATTAATAGTTATAACTTATTACACAGTGCGTAACCTAACCTTTACGTTTACGCGACGCAACGCTCGTCGAGTCGTGTAAACACCACTGGCTATGGCGTCCAGTTTCTACACAAACTGTTCAGCAAACGTAGAACTGACATCTGCCATAGATCGTTTTGAACTTTAGGTAAATATGTATCTACTTATTAATAAAACGACAAAAAATAAATTAACTAAGTAGATACCCAATAATAAATTAATTTTATTATGTTATAGGTACTTAAAATACCCAATAGGGACGCCTAATTGGGCTGTAAATTCATAGTGCCGAAACAGCTTAACGTTTGATTATGTTCTGAAAGTGGACTTCGCGTCACGTTAAAGTCGGTCGATAATTTAAATTCAACACAGTTTTGAGTGCTTTCAGATTACTGGAAAATTGAATAAATTAATTGTCAGGTAAGAAATACCCATTTATTTCTAAAAAGTGATTTAAGGTAATTAGAACTTTAAATAAGTTGGTCAGTAGGTAATCGGTATTCGGTAATCGTACCACCCACTGGTTCGAATAAATAAAAAAATACGTTTTTTAGTCCTCATTTTAACAGTAGTAGTGATAAACTTCTCCTAAAATGCTATAAATAACTATAATATCTAATACCTATTTCACGATCAACAAAAACCAAAAACCTACCCAACTAGGCACTGATGGGTTATACATTATACATATATGTACAGTTGTACACCTATGTAGGTAGATAGTTATTTTCTACTAAACTTACCTGTAACACATAAAGGGTATGTGGACATCATACTTTGATATCCATTTCTTAATAAAGACATTAATCACTACCTATTTATACCCGGTCATTCCGATCATTGGCAATCATGAGACTCATCCCGTCAATGTGTAGGTACAACCGGGAAATCCTAGGTACAACCGGGAAATCGGAATGAAAACCGGGAAATCCTAAGGTACAACCGGGAAACCCTAGGTGCAACCGAGAAATTCCAATTCAGAAAAACATGTTTGTACTTGGGTGGGAATAACCCCCAATTTCAAGTTGAATTTTTTTCCAAGGTTAGAGAGGAACAAAGGAGGTTGAAGGTCTCAAAATCGAAGAAAAAAGGGGTAGGTGTAGGTGTAGGTACATGATAAAAATCCAACCGTTTCGAGAGCGAACCTTATCTGTTTAGGATTGAGTTAGCCACGGGAAGGAATCGAACCCCTGATCTAGTGTTTACAAGGCAGGCGCTTCCTTCCACAAACTAGCTATTAGGTTGGCTCAGGTAATGGTTTTGATTTTCCGTGAAGGCATTTCCGGAAGGCAGGCAAATGTCTTTGAATTTCCGAATTCTTCACATTTCTTTGCTTTTCCCTTCTTTTTTTTTTTTTTTTTTTTTTTTTTTTTTTTTAATAATACTATTTTTTGTTTTATTTTTACAAATAAATTTGCAGAAAATTATTTTGAAACAAAGATAAACGAGAAAATAAAGAAGGATGGTATGTTCAATATTGATGAAATTTGGCAGAAGTCTTCAATGAGAAAGAAAATTCTCTCACTAGATTTTGGGCCCTGTCGGAAATTCGGGGCACGTTTCTTTCAAGTGAATTCTACAAGCTCGCTGACCCACAATAACTAAGGACCCTAATATCAATAAATGAATGAAAAAAATACAGACTTTATATAATGTCCGAACAGGACTTGAAACTTTTATTTTGGGAGAATCACCTAGTAGTCAAGTGGGTAGTAAGTTCCTCGAAATATTTTGAAAACATCAAATTTCCTTTAATTTCTTGAAATTTTTCTTCTAATTCCAGGTGGAATGTGTTGTATCCCGTGGACCCAAATGATCAGCTGAGCTGGTTAGCAAGCACCCTATTGGAAGCCGAGAAGAGTAACGAGAAGGTTCATATCCTATCTCATATCCCGCCTGGTAGTGAAGATACTATGCAAGTGTTCCAACGAGAATATAGGAAAATTATAAACAGGTATGTTAAACCATAAACCAGGGCCATTTACTTTAAGCTAGTGGAAATACTACACACGTAACGAGAATATAGGAAAATCATAGACAGGTAGGTATGTAGGTATATTAAGAAAAACCCCAATGTTATTAATTTATTCTGCTTGATGGTTTAGGTGCTTAAACAGGGGTAGGTAGGTAGGAACATAATCAGAGCAGAAATGTAGGAATATTGAAAAATCGACTAGCATTAGCGAAGTAAAGAACTAAGGAAGCAATACTTGAGGACTGAACTAAGTATTCAAGTCAACACCGTTCTCCTATTTTTCATTGGCGACAAAGGTCAAGAGATGGACCTAATACCTAATCTAGAGTTGGCTTGTTTTGTCATTCTAGTCACGACCCTAGAGTCCAGCCTGTAACGTGTGTGATTTTATTGATACCTACCTAGGACAATCAGTGATAGCATAGGCATCTTGCACTTGAGTAACTTATAGAAAAAAAACACAACTTCTCGACAGGTTTGTTTTTCAGGTGGGTCACAAACAAATTTTGTTTTCCGATAGAAAAAAAAAACCTCACTGTTCGAAAGCATCTACACTACAGTCGAAGTTGATTGACATCGACTGGAACCCATTTAAAGTGGATAAGACCGAAGGATTTTAGTAGCAGTTTTTAGAGTGGGTGGTACTTAACATGATATCAAAAACATGAACCCTGGCTTTTTCCTATCCTGTCTTCCTTCTCTCTTCGATTTCGGGACGATAAGACCATAGCAGTTACAGTTCCCTCTGTCAAACCTCTTCAAAAAACGGATCCAAAATTTGCCACGCTGACCACTATACACGATAGAAGTTGGAGGTACCCTAAATTTCCAGCATAGTAAAATTATTACGAGAAGGGATCGAGTAGGTATTACCTAACCTAAGTTACCTACATACCTACCTAGATAATGGACAATTTCATGGTAGAATAAAAGTTCTAACTACTTCCAAGTGCATTTATGACAATCATTATTGTGATTACATTGTTGACAATACCTACTTTACCTAATTATGCGTAGGTAATAATTTCATGGTAGAATAAAAGTTCTAACTACTTCCAAGTGCATTTTATGACAATCATTATTGTGATTACATTGTTGACATTACCTACTTTACCTAATTATGCGCCAACAGATTCGAGTACACAATCGCAGCTGAGTTCAATGGACATACGCATTATGAAGACATCACTATATTCTATGACAAGAACAACTCAAGCCGCGCTACCAATGTTGCTTATAACGGAGGAAGCATAACGTCCTACTACAATGTTAATCCTAACTATAGACTGTACAAAGTGGCGAGAGGAACCTGGGTAAGTTGGGAGGAAGATCTTGTTCTTGAAAATCCTGTAAAATGCCTTCACGTCAAAAGTTCAAGTCTTGTCTCAAACCTGCAATTTACTATTAAAATAGAGTGGGCTCGAGTAATTCGGGTAATAAAGCAGTTTTAGATACCATAAAAGCACTTCTTCTCCGTTTTGGTCACAAAGACTGAAGAGAATCACCTCAAATTAATGAAAAACACTGAAAATGATCAAGTACAAAAGTGGACTAAAAAAATGATAAATAATTGGTTTGAATATAATCTTACAAATCAGGTTGGTAGTTCGGGTCCAATTCAAATCATAAAATTAGGAGTAGTGTATAAATCGGGGAACTTGTGACAAGCATTGCTTAACAAAATTTTATTAAAATTCTCTTTTTCTACAGGAGGTAACAGATTTCGATTCCTACACGTACAACATTTCCAGCATAGTGAACGATTCTGAGCCTGACTGGATCAAGCTGTATAGTTTCAAGGAGGAATATGGGCTGGAATCAACAAGACCAGAGGAGATTAGCAAGTTTGTTATTAGAATGATGGATGACAATGCTTTGTTTGATAAATATTTCTAGTGAGTATTCTGAGTATGATTCAATTCAATTCATGATCAATGACGAAATATTCAATTTAATTAATTAGGCATAGAAATTTGGAATAGGCAGCAATTTTTTTTTCTTTTGTGAGTGTTTATGGAAGCATTTTTTCCCCATAGGTATAAATACTTTTTCCTATCCTGTCCTTCCTCTCTTCGATTTCGGGATGATAAAACCTCCATGGTTACAGTTTCCTCTATCAAATCTCTTATTTTTTTAATTGAACACGTGGGACAAAAATCAAATACCAACATATTTTAACCCTTTCCAACCCTTTTTCCAGCAATCACTTGAAAGGCTCAAATAAGGAGCACTACGATGAAAAACGGAAAACCAAAATCCTTTGTGATATTATGACATCAGAAGTGGCAGACTCAACCCATTGCAATCTGCTCAAAAAAGTCAGCGAACCAAAGAGAAAATCTGGATTCATGAGCATAGCGGAAGCATTTATCAATGCTATCAAAGGGCTAAGGAAGAGATGATGAAATGACTATGTGAATACAGTGATATCCCTCATTGAAACGTTTTCCTCGCTTCATTCAAAGTGGAAGCATTCTCCTAAAGGAGCTCTTCCACCAAACTACTGAACCACATATTCCGACCTGTTTCGCAGGTAACCTCTTCATGTGACCAGACCCTGGAGTGATGGACAACTCCAGCAACAATGGTGCGTTCAAGTTAAGTTGTATAGCGTGTCAGCTATTGGCGTCCCTGGTTCTCAATCTGCCAGCGGGTAATTCCAAAGAAGAAGTGTCCACGAGCGCCATTTCCCTTTGCGTGACCTTTTTCGGACAACCAGAAGATCTGTGTCGAGGAATCATCGAAGGCAACTTGGTAAGGACTTTTAAATCTGGATTCATGAGCATAGCGGAAGCATTTATCAATGCTATCAAAGGGCTAAGGAAGAGATGATGAAATGACTATGTGAATACAGTCATATCCCTCAATGATTTCGATTCATACCGATACTGTTACACAGCCAAAGATGACAACAATGGACAAGAAAAAGAAGTGTCTAGTGTAACTAGCAGTATGCCCTTAGGTCACGTGTTCTATTCCCGCCCGGGGCGAACATTGTCCTAAACCGATAAGGTTCGTTCTCGGAACGGCTGGCTTTCGACTATCCTGTCCTCGTTCTTTCTTCGATTTCGGGATGATAGGACCTCCGTTGGTAACAGTTTCGGACCTCTCTATCAAACCTCTTCAAAAAAAAAATACCTACTTTAGTAATAGAAATTAAAATGTATTACAACTATATTAATCTACCGACATATTTTATTCCAGGACGTCCTGTTTGATCTCAAGGACCAAGGAATCCCACTCACTCCGGAAAGAGTATGTGGGACCGTTCTCGAGAATTCAAACTGTTCGGTGAAGAACGGTCCACAAGTAGACTGGCAGGTGGACACGAACTATGGAACAAAAGTGGACCGGATAACCGCACCAAGTGAGTCCCGAGTAAGTGCTACTGCCGAAAATCGGGAGAGTCATCATTTGAAGCTAGATATTAAAAGTAACATTGCTCGTAGGTTCCTGAATAACCACATTTCTGACAATGTTTAGGAAATTCTTCTTCACAATAATTCTCGAGAACGGTTTTGGTAATTATTAATAAACTTTGGCACCCAAGTTCAACACCTCTAAAAAAACATTATTTGCTCAATATGCTATTGGGCTCAATCGGGCCTATGAAAGCCCTTTCTTAGGTCCAATTGTCTGAGCGAGTTCAATAGTTTACTGAACCATTGTAGAATTTTATAGTCCCCCTCGTAATTTTGAAGCAAAAATATTTGCTAAATGGGTAGGTAGTTCCTTTCTGGAACAGGCTCTTGAACTAAAACCCATCTTCAACATTTCAGTATCTTGCCAGTGGTGATGAAATCTCCATCATTCAACTCACAGACATCCACTACGATCCTAAATACTTAGCAGGCAAGACCGCCCACTGTATTGCTCCTCTATGCTGTCGTGTTGATCAACCAAATGCTTCGTCAGAGACTGATAGGGCCACGAAATATGGCCATTATGACAACTGTGATATGCCGCTCGATGTGATACGAAGTGCACTGGAGCAGATCAAGAAGCACAAGGTAGGTTCAGAACTCAGAGGTTCTGGGTTCGATATCGACAGGACACGAGGACGAAAACTTTCTGAATTTTCTGTCCCCGATAAATTTAGTTAAACTTAGAAGGTCGCGCCCTAATTCTGACCGAAAGGAAATTCAAACGTAGGTATCGACCTCTAGACTTTTGTTTCGGATATTTTGGGTTTAAACCCCACCCGGAGCGAACTTTTCTGACGAAACAAAAAAGAATTGATTCCGACATCATTTATTCTAGTCCATACTTATAGGTATTTTTGGAAATTTTCGGCGCAAAGACGATTCCTGAGTTGGGTACAACTTTTTTTTTTATTTTTATTTATATACAGGGTGTCCCGCGAACGACTGTACAACGCTTGAGGGTTGATGCAGGGCCTAAAGGGCTACCAGAAAAAGCTATCTGGACAGATCCGATTTTCAACAGGGGCGGAGTTATGAAGGATTTTCTTTTTTTCAACATTTTTCATACCTTGTCCCCTTAAAACCCCTTTATCTCTTGAACCAATAAAGATAATAAAAAACTGATTGCACCATTGAAAAGAAAACAAAATTTACTAAAAGATAAGATTCCCTGCTTTGGTAAAACCCTCCCTCAAACACAACCAGAGGCTTGAGAAAAAGATTTTTTTGTATCTCTTTAAAAACTACCATTTTTTCAATTCGATTTTTCTTCAAGTTTCCACTGAAACCCATTGAATTTCTCCTGCGATATTTCCCTGTCCCTGAAAGATTTCTATTCTATTATTCCCATTATGAAAGCCAGCCGTTCCGAGAACGAACCTTATCGGTTTAGGACAATGTTCGCCCCGGGCGGGAATAGAACACGTGACCTAAGGGCATACATGGCAGGTGCGCTATAGGTAGGTACCCTAAAAAAGAAAAGTCCTTACCAAGTTGCCTTCGATGATTCCTTGACACAGATCTTCTGGTTGTCCGAAAAAGGTCACGCAAAGGGAAATGGCGCTCGTGGACACTTCTTCTTTGGAATTACCCGCTGGCAGATTGAGAACCAGGGACGCCAATAGCTGACACGCTATACAACTTAACTTGAACGCACCATTGTTGCTGGAGTTGTCCATCACTCCAGGGTCTGGTCACATGAAGAGGTTACCTGCGAAACAGGTCGGAATATGTGGTTCAGTAGTTTGGTGGAAGAGCTCCTTTAGGAGAATGCTTCCACTTTGAATGAAGCGAGGAAAACGTTTCAATTATAGTATTGAGTCGTTTGACTCAATATTTTGACGTTTGATATTGTGGGACATTACACAAAAAAACTAGACCCAGTCGTCATTACCTTTGATCCAAATTGGTTTGTACTTGGTTCAAAAAACACGAAACCTGTAATCAAAATGTGGAGTTGAAGTTGAAAAACCAAGAAACCAAACACATTTGATTAAATACTTCCGTTTAAGCCAAAATATTGGTTATCTGGTTCAGAATATTAGGAACGGATCAATCTTTACTCCGATTTATTCGGACCAGTAGTTTAGGTAACAGATTTCATTCTTTGCCTGGCTTCAACTGGCAGAATATCATCTTTTTGGGGACATATGTAGGTACCTTGGTAGATCTACCTATTTCGGGGAACAACCATTGATGGGGTCTAATCCCGTTTGCCTGGCTTCAACTGGCAGAATATCATCTTTTTGGGGACATATGTAGGTACCTTGGTAGATCTACCTATTTCGGGGAACAACCATTGGGGTCTAATCCCGTATAGATTCTAATAGGTAGTAAATGCTATGTATTCGCTTACGTCAGATAAATATGGGTAGATACTAAATTGAAAATCTCAAACGTATTACATTTTTGTCTCTGCATCAGAATAATGCAGCTTCTCCCTCCCTCTGTTTTTCCCTCTTTCTCCCACAATGTCCCTTCACTCCCTAACTCTATCTCTCTTTCTCCCTCTCTCTCTTTCTCTCTTTCTCTCCCCCTCTCTCTCTCTCTCTTCCTAACTTTATTTTTTTTCTTTCTCTCACTCTTCAACTGCATTTCTCTCCCTCCTTCTATTCATTTCCCTCTCTCCCTTTCTGGTCATCTTTCATTTTTTGCTTCCCTGGCACTCCAGAATCTCATAAACCATACAGCATGCAGCAGCAATGGGGAAATATTCATAAAAAATCCCTGGGCGAAGGGATTTTTTTTTATTGGTTCTCCTCTGGGGTTCTGCAAGTACAATACACTCAAGCATAATAACTTGAAATCAGGGGTGGTCACAGCCTAACCAGGTCTGTATGTTTACAAGTACAACAATTATTTAACTCTTTGAAAGAAGGTGTTGGATAGAAGGAACTGCTAAGGTCTTATCGTCCCAAAAGCGATAAGAGAAGGAGGACAGGATAGGAGAAAGCCAGCCGTTCTGAGAACGAACCTTATCTGCTTAGGATAAAATCCGCACCGGGTCGGAATCGAACCCGCGACCTAGCGCTTACAAGACAGAGCACTAGACTTCAAGCTAACTATAGGCTGATTAATGGAAATCTTTAACATCAAAGCTGTTTCCCGCAAAAATCGATTTCTCAAAACTCGATTTTTACGTGCTGCTTGGGTTTAGAGTGTTTAGACTTAAGAACTTGTGTACCTACATCTCTGTTCAAGTTGTCTACCACCCGGTATAATAGGATTTGTCGTATGAATTACGTGACATCCTGTATGTTAACATTTACACCACTATTTCCACTAAATGTTAGACTCGGTCTCTTCTATTTCTCTCGACCGAGATTAAAATACAAACCGTTAATAGTTTTAACCAGTGGCGACTGCATAAGTAGGCGTCCTCGATGGAAAACCGGCCGGCCGACCGACCGGAGAAACAGTGGTGTAATCCCCTCGCCTAGTACCGACCCAAGAGAAAATAAACAAACCATGCTAATGAATAGAAGCGTACTCAACAGAGCACTGACCATAATATCGACCCTCGCAGAAAATCAAGTAATTGAGCTGAGTATTTTTTCTCCTCTTGTCGATGGTCTCGGCAAGGTTCAATGGTCCATGGTTGCCGTTGTGGCCACGTACTAATGGTTGAATCCATGGAGGTATAAGGTAGGGGAGGAGAAGTAACGATCCCGATGTGTATCCTTCAAAAAATGAAAAAAAGCACAACATGGTGTTCATGAGAGTGGCGCGAATTTCAAATTTTGAAAACCAAAACCAGGTAAAATAACAGCACAAAGAGCTTATTTCATCATTATTGATAAAATAAGCTCTTGTGTGAAAAAAGTTCATAGTCATGCACTAATAAACCCGATAATTCTCAAAATTCGAAATTCGCGCCACTCTTATGAGCACAACATGGCGGTTTGTTTACAGTGGGGTTTTTTTTTTTTTTTTTTTTTTTTTTTTTTTTTTTAGGATACGCTTTTATAACACATGAGGTATAGGGCTATAGGGTACCTACCCTCCCTTCACTACTTGAGCTCCTTGGTTGAATCACACATTTACCTACACGAGGCCAGAAGGCAAATCAGCTACTGATGGCCTGGTATGAACACAACTCAACTGGTGTCCAATAAAATTCTAGTCTAGTTGGATAAAAATAAAATGGAACGGAGACGGAACTTATCCGTGATGGAAAGGTACTCGTAAGTGTGTGTGGATCTTCATCAAAATAATCTATTTGGGCTGCCTAGTAAAAAAAATCGACTTCACATTCCGTTCGGTCAATAACTCCACGTGTCACAGGACAGGCCTGTCATCCACCACTGGTCGAAAGATTCAAAGAGAGAGAAAAAAAAGCGAGTCTACTCCTTGCGAAATTTGGATCCGTCTCAAGAATTGCACCGAGCTGAATCGTTTGCATTTTGCAATCATGGCGTAAAAATCACAACTACACCCCCCCCCCCCCCCCCCCCTAGCGCATTATAGGATCAAGTGTGGTGGCTGCTGAAAATCTAAAGAGGGAAAAACTCTAAACCCATTTCCATTATGTCGGATCTGCTGGTGGTCTCGACAGCCCATAAAGCACAACTCCGCACAAG
>NW_007378318.1:0-4575 GCF_000475195.1 Diaphorina citri | reverse complement strand
TGACGTGACGTGCTCAGCATAATATCAAAGGAAAACAACTTTATATTGGCCAGTTAATCTAACCTAATTCTCGGAAAGCCTGTCTTTCTCCTATGCTGTCTTTCTTCTTTGTTTTAGTTTTTTCCCTTCTTTTTTTCCTATTCAGCTTGGTTGGTAGCGAGTCCGCCTTGTAAGTGCTAGGCCGCGGGTTCGATTCTCGCCCTAGGCAGATTTTATCGTAATAAATGACATGTTTAGGGGAGTCATGGGTAATTACTAAAATACAAAGTAAAAAATTGGCTATGGCTAAAATTGGCACGACAGGATCAAGTCGAAGTGACAAGACGTGCAACAATACAGTGCTCTGTAAATAGTGTATTAGGTAAAGTAGGTAATGTCAACAATGTAATCACAATAATGATTGTCATAAAATGCACTTGGAAGTAGTTAGAACTTTTATTCTACCATGAAATTATTGTCCATTATCTAGGTAGGTATGTAGGTAACTTAGGTTAGGTAAAATACCTACTCGATCCCTTCTTCCATGAAATTATTGTCCATTATCTAGGTAGGTATGTAGGTAACTTAGGTTAGGTAATACCTACTCGATCCCTTCTCGTAATAATTTTATCATGCTGGAAATTTAGGGTACCTCCAACATCTATCGTGTATAGTGGTCAGCGTGGCAAATTTTGGATCCCTAGGTTGTAGGTTCGAGATCAAGGCAAGCTATTGAATTTCGAACAGTGAGGTATTTTTTTGGTTTTAGTGAGGTGGGTCACAAACAAAATTTGTTTGTGACCCACCAGAAAAACAAACCTGTCAAGAAGTTGTGTTTTTTCTATAAGTTACTCAAGTGCAAGATGCCTATGCTATCACTGATTGTCCTAGGTATCTATCAATTTTATCAATAAAATCACACACGTTACAGGCTGGACTCTAGGGTCGTGACTAGAATGACAAAACAAGCCAACTCTAGATTAGGTTTGTTTATACAGATGACATCTCAGTGAAGATGAGATCTACCGATTGCAAAACCTCAGGTGTTACAATAATTGTCATTATGACTGTCACTATAAGCAAGTATAGATATACAGTAGAACCTCGATTATTTCAACTAATTGGGACCGGGGGTAGTTGAAATGATCACTTTCTATGATCTTTTCCTCTGATGAGATAGGATATCTTTTGAAAGATAGAAAAAAGGAAGGACGGGCTAAAAAAAAAAAATGGATTTAGGAGTTGAAATAATCGAGGTTCTACTGTAGACGGACGCGCTTGATACAATGACAAGATAAAGTATTTACAAATAGGTAGGTAATAGGTACCTAAAGTATGTAATTACCTAGAACAATAAATAGGTAGTGATTAATGTCTTTATTAAGAAATGGATAGAATTATCCAAGTATGATGTCCACATACCCTTTATGTGTTACTGGTAAGTTTAGTAGAAAATAACTACCTACCTACATAGGTGTACAACTGTACATATATGTATAATTGTATATACCCATCAGTGCCTAGTTGGGTAGGTTTTTGGTTTTTGTTGATCGTAATAGGTAATAGATATTACTTAATAGGTAGTGATTAATGTCTTTATTAAGAAATGGATAGAATTATCCAAGTATGATGTCCACATACCCTTTATGTGTTACAGGTAAGTTTAGTAGAAAATAACTACCTACCTACATAGGTGTACAACTGTACATATAATAGGTAGTGATTAATGTCTTTATTAAGAAATGGATAGAATTATCCAAGTATGATGTCCACATACCCTTTATGTGTTACAGGTAAGTAAGTTTAGTAGAAAATAACTACCTACCTACATAGGTGCCTAGTTGGGTAGGTTTTTGGTTTTTGTTGATCGTGAAATAGGTATTAGATATTATAGTTATTTGTAGCATTTTAGGAGAAGTTTATCACTACTACTGTTAAAATGAGGACTAAAAAACGTTTTTTTTTTATTATTATTTATTCGAACCAGTGGGTGGTATTACGATTACCGATTACCTACTGACCAACTTATTCAGAGTTCTAATTACCTTAAATCACTTTTTAGAAATAAATGGGTATTTCTTACCTGATAATTAATTTATTCAATTTTCCAGTAATCTGAAGGCACTCAAAACTGTTTTGAATTTAAATTATCGACCGACTTTAACGTGACGCGAAGTCCACCTTCAGAACATAATCAAACGTAAGATGTTTCGGCACTATGAATTTACAGCCCAATTAGCATTTATTCAATTTTCCAGTAATCTGAAGGCACTCAAAACTGTTTTGAATTTAAATTATCGACCGACTTTAACGTGACGCGAAGTCCACTTTCAGAACATAATCAAACGTAAGATGTTTCGGCACTATGAATTTACAGCCCATCAATTAGGCGTCCACTATTGGGTATTTTAAGTACCTACTTAATAAAATTAATTTATTATTGGGTATCTACCTAGTTAATTTAATTTATAGTCGTTTTATTAATAAGTATTTACCTAAAGTTCAAAACGACCTATGGCAGATATTGTCAGTTCTACGTTTGCTGAACAGTTTGTGTAGAATATTTCGGTTCAGATTGTTTGAATTTCTCAGTGAGAATCTTGAATCTTGTCTTGATTCAAGATCTCACGTGAATACCTATCTGAGTATTCTGATCTGATTTTAGACTGCAAACAATGAACCAGTTCAGTCCCCCTGGAATAGTGCTTACAATAAGAATAGTAATTGCTTACTTATATTGCTCTAATATTATTAGGATGACTGAAAAGTCCCTTAACCACAACAGGCCAAAAGCCACTGTTATTGTGGTCGAATTCTCAAATACTTGGAAAATATCTATTACACCTACAAGGCAGATTTTCAAGTAGGAAGGGGCAAACATCTTTGACAAACAAAGAAAAGGTGTTACTGAATTGAATTTAAGTTCGAAAAAGTGGCCTTCTTTGGGCTTTTTTTGAGGGGTCCCAAGCTTAGAGATGGTCCAAGCTCAGGCCCGCTTGGGCCACTTTTCTGAACTTCAGATCAAGTTATGCTATTTACTAACTTCACCAGACTATTTGAATACTATACAGTTAATATTATTAGGATGACTGAAAAGTCCCTTAACCACAACAGGCCAAAAGCCACTGTTATTGTGGTCGAATTCTCAAATACTTGGAAATTATTATTGTGGTCGAATTCTCAAATACTTGGAAAATATCCATTACACCTACAAGGCAGATTTTCAAGTAGGAAGGGGCAAACATCTTTGACAAACAAAGAAAAGGTGTTACCGAATTGAATTTAAGTTCGAAAAAGTGGCCTTATTTGGGCTTTTTTTGAGGGGTCCCAAGCTCAGGCCCGCTTGGGCCACTTTTCTGAACTTCAGATCAAGTTATGCTATTTACTAACTTCACCAGACTATTTGAATACTATACCTACAGTACATTTGAGGACTGAACAGATCAACTTTAATCTCAACAATTAGATTGAAATCAATTCATTCTCAAGGAATACTCGGCCAGATAACCCAGCAACCTTGCATTAACCCCCTGAAACTCTAAGGTCAATTCTGTGGTGGCTATCAAAAAAGATAAATCTCATGTTCTACTTTCAATCTCCGAACTTCTAATGTAAACAATTCACTTACAATTTACATCTATGTGTTTGTTTACCTGTTGTATAAACAGATAATACCTACATAAATACAGTGTTTGCAAGACTAGTTAGCTTGGAAGAGAGCTGTAAGCGCTAGGCCGCAGGTTCGATTAAATTCTACTTTCAATCTCCGAACTTCTAATGTAAACAATTCACTTACAATTTACATCTATGTGTTTGTTTACCTGTTGTAGAACAGATAATACCTACATAAATACAGTGTTTGCCAGACTAGTTAGCTTGGAAGATAGAGCGTTTGCTCTGTAAGCGCTAGGCCGCAGGTTCGATTAAATAGTGTTAGTCACCGATTTTTGCAAGTAGGCCTTAGACAATGTTCGCCCCGGGCGGGAATAGAACACGTGACCTAAGGGCATACATGGCAGGTGCGCTATAGTAGGTAGGTACCCTAAAAAAGAAAAGTGCTTACCAAGTTGCCTTCAATGATTCCTCGACACAGATCTTCTGGTTGTCCGAAAAAGGTCACGCAAAGGGAAATGGCACTCTTGGACACTTCTTCTTTGGAATTACCCGCGGGTGCTGGCAGTACTCGTAGTAAACAGTAAAACACAACCAATTTGTTGGACTCCTGTTTAATTTTTTGAACAAACAAAGTGAATTTAAAGATTTTTTCTTCAGCCTGTCTGTAGACGTATAAGTTTGTCCAATTTTGATGACATTTTTGGCAAGAATGGTCCATTTTCTCGTACCTACCTACTGATGTACTGATGTTGTTGGTCCGAATGCTTTTTTGGAAGGATAAAATTAATTTATTATTGGGTATCTACCTAGTTAATTTAATTTATAGTCGTTTTATTAATAAGTATTTACCTAAAGTTCAAAACGATCTATGGCAGATATTGTCAGTTCTACGTTTGCTGAACCGTTTGTGTAGAATATTTCGGTTCAGATTGTTTGAATTTCTCAGTGAGAATCTTGAATCTTGTCTTGATTCAAGATCTC
>NW_007378317.1:0-125626 GCF_000475195.1 Diaphorina citri | reverse complement strand
AGGTTTGTCATAGAGAGATGAAATTAATTTGGTCTTTCCTGGTATGGTCCAAGGACAAGGACAAAACTGTTACAATTACCCTGGAAAACACAAGTGTTGCATGGTACACTCTGACACTTATGAATAACAAGTCCAACGAAGCTGCTGCTTCTTTTTAAAAAAGTAGTACATATTTTTTTTTTTACTAGGTACTCTGGTTTCTCCTCTACAACGGGTTGAAGATTTCATGTCCCTTTTTTCGTTACGATAGAATAAAAGAGAAGAGAAAACCCGTAAAAGAGGAAACTCAAGATAACTTGGTCTACCTTGTATTTTATTACTCACTCCTACCTTGACTGCAAACGGAAAGCGGAGCACTACTGCCTACCGCTTAATACTCGTAAAAGAAGTCATACCTGAAATACCTACTTACCAAGCAGGCTTTCTAATATTGTTCCAAAGAGATTTCCAAGGATAGCAATCTCAGCTTTCTGAATGGAAAGCAAAGTTTCAATTGCCCCAGGTACTGAGTTGGCTGGCAGAGGGGTGTCTCTATCTACACGTAATACTGACGTGTCACGTTTCTACACAAGTTGGGGTATGAAAGATTGAGGATGTAAGAGTTTAAAAATGATATTTCTAATTTTCCTTACTTTTTCTCTCTCCCTTTTTACTTTCCTTATCCTATAGGAAGTAAAGTAATGTAATCAGGTCAAATTTTCGATGGTCAGTTTTTAGTGCCAAAACTACCTACTATACGCATGTGATTCTAGCGCACTTGTTACTTTCCTTATCCTATAGGAAAGTAATGTAATCGGGTCAAATCGAAGTGTTAGGGGTTCGAATTTTTCACATTAAATATCTTGGGTACCTACTTTAGTTATTAGAATTTATTACGAATGTAAAAGTTAATTTGGAGATATTAGACAGGCTTGAGACTCAAAGAGGAAAAGCTGATTATAATCTCTTTCTTTTTATTACGAATGTAAAAGTTAATTTGGAGATATTAGACAGGCTTGAGACTCAAAGAGGAAAAGCTGATTATAATCTCTTTCTTTCTTGACTTTTCCCATGTTTATTTCTCCATTTCCTTATTAATATCTATGTAGGTATAAGATGTACGTACAAACTTATTCTACAATCTCTCATCTGATCTTTGATCACATAAGGGTTAAACTCGTAAATTAAACCTGAAGGGTTAACCCATATTCTAGAAAGCTATCACAATATGACACCCAGGTGCAATTTGAATTATTTTCAAACGTTCATTACAACGGGTTGAAAGTTTTTAAAAACCATGACGTCACATGTCTCTCATTAATACCTGAGTTGTATGTCAGACGTGAGATAAGTGACACACGGACACATACGCGAAAGCCATGTTCATATAGCCATATTAGGCTCGCCATGTAACGTACATGGCCTATGGTGGCTATTTATTTTTGACAAAATTATTGATAAATTTACTGATGAAATTTTGCAACTACTCATTCATTAATGTCTTACTTTACTTTGCTTGTCCACGATCCACGATACATGTATGATACCTAGTTCAATGAGACAACTCAACCCTACATCCCTACATGAGGTTTTTTCAAAAAAGTATCATTCCAACTGTCACGGAAAAAAAGTTTTTAAAAACCATGACGTCACATGTCTCTCATTAATACCTGAGTTGTATGTCAGACGTGAGATAAGTGACACACGGACACATACGAAAGCCATGTTCATGTAGCCATATTAGGCTCGCCATATAACGTACATGGCCTATGATGGCTATTTATTTTTGACAAAATTATTGATAAATTTACTGATGAAATTTTGCAACTACTCGTTCATTAATGTCTTACTTTACTTTGCTTGATTGTCTACGATACATGTATGATACCTAGGTCAATGTGACAACTCAACCCTACATCCCTACATGAGGTTTTTTCAAAAAAGTATCATTCCAACTGTCACGGAAAAAAGCGAAAATAATATGAAAATATGCACCAAAACTAGTCCAAAATATGCAACAACAAAAAATATGGGTACATGAAAGTTCCAAAATATGCATTTGAATTTTTTCATAAAATCTGGCCTTTAGTTATCATTATCATTATTTACGAGCTGGTGAGAGTAAGAAACCAAATATTTCTCTCTCTCTCTCTCTCTCTCTCTCATACACGCTCTAAATAGTCTAAACCTCCTCGAAGGTTTCACATGACCTGAATTCGACCTTGCTTCCATCTCTACCAATTTTCCTTCTCTCTCTCTCTCTCTCTCTCTCCCTCCCTCTCTCTCTCTATCTACGTCCTTCTCTCTCCCTCCCTATTTCTCATCATCTTCTTCTTTCTCATGTGTTATTTTTTTTTTTCTTCTTTATATCCTTCGTGTCATGAATTTCAGATTTTTCCCCTCCTAGATTTTCCCCGGATAGGGAGGGGAGGGGTTAAAACTAGTCTTTCCCTCCTCCACTCCTACTTCTATCATGTCCAATTAATTTAAAGTGGTCTGTATACTGTGTTTCTGTTTCCATCTCTACCGATTTTCCTTCTCTCTCTCTCTCTCTCTCTCTCTCTCTCTCTCTCTCTACGTCCTTCTCTCTCCCTCCCTATTTCTCATCATCTTCTTCTTTCTCATGTGTTATTTTTTTTCTTCTTCTTTATATCCTTCGTGTCATGAATTTCAGATTTTTCCCCTCCTAGATTTTTCCCGGATAGGGAGGGGAGGGGTTAAAACTAGTCTTTCCCTCCTCCACTCCTACTCTATCATGTCCAATTAATTTAAAGTGGTCTGTATACTCTGTTTGGAGTGGTACGCGGATACATTTTAGGTGGTACGCAGTCATATATTAATAACAATAAAAAATGTTGAATGGTGGGGTTTTAAGACTATAAATCAAAATTTCATTTTGTATCTAAGTGAATTCTATGTACAATGTACATACATACAAAACATACAGTTGTAGCATGCATTTTCCTAAACATGACCAAATGTAATTTTTCATCATTATTATTTTTTATTTGCATACAACCTAGGTCCTAGACACACTAGACAGGTATTTGTGATACGCTAGGATCCCATAGCGTGAAGTGATATAGGTACCCATTATTATATATAAATATAAGGTGGTACGTCAAAATCTCTGAAAGTTTCAAGTGGTACGTGTTTACTAAAAGGTTGAGAACCCCTGTCCTAGACACACTAGACAGGTATTTGTGGTACGCTAGGATCCCATAGCGTGAAGTGATATAGGTATACTTGTGTATTATGATACTCCTTTTGGAAACCAACAAAGATTTTCCAAACCCCTTCCTTTTTTATTTGCATACAACCTAGGTCCTAGACACACTAGACAGGTATTTGTGGTACGCTAGGATCCCATAGCGTGAAGTGATATACCTAGGTTTTTATTTGCATACAACCTAGGTCCTAGACACACTAGACAGGTATTTGTGATACGCTAGGATCCCATAGCGTGAAGTGATATAGGTATACTTGTGTATTACCTATGATACTCGCAAGTAAATTTACATACTGGAACTTTCCTCAGCATTCATGTGATCATGATATTTTGTATAATTTATGCAAATCTCATTCTATACTCCTAACTTCCACTACTCTGCAATAACGAGAGGAGTTGCTGCGAATATGTTGTCATATAAGAGATATAAAGGGAAAGAAAAGGGAGAGGAGATAGAAAAATCTGGTGTGAACATCACACGACTTTCCTTATCCTATTAAATGATAATTAGTTGAGTGCTCTTTTACCTTAACTTTTACAATAAACCGTTTAGTCGGTATAGCTGAAAACCGCCAGAAAACGGTCGAAAACCGTCAAAAAGCGGTCAATATACCAACAGCAGCACTTATATCAACCAATTGTATTGTGTTGCATCCTTGTCACATTTGTGAACTACATACCAAATTTCAAGTCTTTAGCTCATACCGTTCCCGAGATATTGTTGAACTACACCGAAAACCGCCAAAAAGGGGCAAAATACCGCCAAGCGTTGCACCGATCTTAACCAAATGTTTCGTGTCGGGTGAACTACATACCAAATTTCAAGTCTTTAGCTCATACCGTTCCCGAGATATTGTTGAACTACACCGAAAACCGCCAAAAAGGGGCAATAAACCGCCAAGCGTTGCACCGATCTTAACCAAAAGTTTCGTGTCGGATCCTTGTCACATTTGACAGCTACATGCCAAATTTCAAGTCTCTAGCTCTTACCGTTCTCGAGATATTTTGTTTACAAGTTAATCTCAAGAAGGAGCAATAAAAATTGAATGAAGAAACAGAATGGCATATTAAGTAGGTATCAATTTGGTAGGGTAGATTTCTCATACGGAATCACCCATTGGTATATTAACTGCTTCCTATGGAAAACGACAAATTAGTGGATGTGTCAAGTTTACTTCTGTATCATTGGTGCAGCTTATGGACCTTATTTGAATTAGGTACGTTTCTATCCCTCTTCAATAAAGCTAAATTAATTAAATTGCCGAAATAACGGGACTTCCCGTCTTAACTCGTCATTTATTTTCCGGAATTTTTCCCTGCTGTATTTCGCATTATTTTCTGAAATAATTTAAATTTTCCTTCCACCTACATGATGTAGAGAATAGAAGTTACCTGGTATTACTTTAGCCCCTCTTAATCTTTGTGTGAAGTACGTGAGAATATCGTATTGTCCATCATAAAAGGTATGAAAGATTGTATTTGAGAGCTTACCAAGGGACTGGAGCACCATCTAATAAAGCACAGAATTAAGAGGTTGAGATATTCTTTTGTCCTTGATTGAACCTAGCATAAATTTTCCGGAATTTTTCCCTGCTGTATTTCGCATTATTTTCTGAAATAATTTAAATTTTCCTTCCACCTACATGATGTAGAGAATAGATGTACCTACCTAGTTAGTTACCTGGTATGACTTCAGCCCCTCTTAATCTTTGTGTGAATTACATGAGAATATCGTATTGTCCATCATAAAGGTATGAAAGATTGTATTTGAGAGCTCACCAAGGGACTGGACCACCATCTAATAAAGTACAGAATTAAGAGGTTGAGATATTTTTTTGTCCTTGATTGAACCTAGCATAGCTGTTCGACCTTCACAGCTTGTTGAATTTTAAACTTTTTTGAAATCTTGTAAACAGCCAAAAGCCATGTTTAAACCAGTTAAAGTTAAAGGTATCTGACACAATGGAAAAAAATTGTACTCCAAAATTTCAAATTTATCAGCAAAAAAGCACGAAAAATATATACCTACATAACCCAACAAAATGTACGTTGCGTACCTGCGAAAAAAGTGTAGAAAACCAGAGAGATGGAGGAGAGGCAAAAAAATTCGAGTTTTAGGAGAGACAAAAAAGGGGGAGGGTGGGAGAGAGAGAGAGAGAGAGAGAGAGAGAGAGAGAGAGAGAGGAGAGAGAGCGAGAGAGGGAGAGAGAGAGAAGTCAAACTTATTTGCTACACATTGTATTATAAAGAGTTAAAAATATGAAGCGAGGGGGGAATGGAGAGAGAAAAAAGGGACTGAAAAATGTTTCATTTCACTTCACTTGTCTACAATTTTGATTTATGGAACATTGGAATTGGAACAAAATGGAAATGGAATTATAAATCAAAAAAAGAAAAATGTCTACCAGGACAAAAAACTTCACACAGTTTCTGTTGTGTGAAAATAGAAAGAATGATGAATTTGAA
Source organism: Diaphorina citri (assembly GCF_000475195.1). Classification (NCBI taxonomy): domain Eukaryota; kingdom Metazoa; phylum Arthropoda; class Insecta; order Hemiptera; family Psyllidae; genus Diaphorina; species Diaphorina citri. The sequence goes on along the minus strand of NW_007378317.1, from coordinate 119,952 downwards.
TTGGGAGAGAAAGGGACCTTCACACAGTTTCTGTTGTGTGAAAATAGAAAGAATGATGAATTTGAATTGGGAGAGAAAGGGACGAGAGAGAGAGAGAGAGAGAGAGAAGGTAGAAAGGGAGGAGAAAGAAGAGAGAGGAAGGGAATGTGAGATGGAAAGAAAAATGGTCCGTATGAGAGAGAAGTTAAATCTCTCAGAAAATTTTGAAAAATATCAAACTCATTTCTCTCCTGCCTCTTTGCGGTAAGCTTTTAAAATATCATAACTACGGTGACTGACGGAAGTGTTAGGGGTTCGAATTTTTCACATTAAATATCTTGGGTACCTACTTTAGTTATTAGAATTTATTACGAATGTAAAAGTTAATTAATGAATGTAAAAGTTAATTTGGAGATATTAGACAGGCTTGAGACTCAAAGAGGAAAAGCTGATTATAATCTCTTTCTCTCTTTCTTGACTTTTCCCTTGTTTATTTCTCCATTTCCTTATTAATATCTATGTAGGTATAAGATGTACGTACAAACTTATTCTACAATCTACAATCTCTCATATGATCTTTGACCACATAAGGGTTAAACTCGTAAATTAAACCTCGGAACATTGGAATTGGAACAAAATGGAAATGGAATTATAAATCAAAAAAAGAAAAATGTCTACCAGGACAAAAAACTTCACACAGTTTTTGTTGTGTGAAAATAGAAAGAATGATGAATTTGAATTGGGAGAGAAAGGGACGAGAGAGAGAGAGAGAGAAGGTAGAAAGGGAGGAGAAAGAAGAGAGAGAGAAAGCAGGAAGGTTGGAAGATTTTTTTATTCTCTTGCCTACCTACACATTGTTATTTACTTAATCTCTTCTTCAACCTCGCCCTTGTCCTTGCCTAGGTTAGAGTAGTGTCTTAACTACCCAGAGCTTCGTGCCTTTATACCACGTAATCCTGGGACAAAAGTTAACCAAGCAAGACATCCATTCAAATGAGTTGAACCTGGAATAATTCTTTTTTATTTGAAAAGATAAAGGTTACCATTGAACCATTGTCATCCCTGTTTTCTTGTCTCTTTCTTTTTTTTTTCACAGCAGAAAAAATTGAAAATGTCATTTTCCGTTCTGTCGAAATCAATGAACCTGGAAATAATTCTTTTTTTTTTTTTTGAAAATAAAAATAATTCTTTTTTATTTGAAAAGATAAAGGTTACCATTGAACCATTGTCATCCCTGTTTTCTTGTCTCTTTCTTCTTTTCACAGCAGAAAAAATTGGAAATGTCATTTTCCGTTCTGTCGAAATCAAAAGCCACACAAAATCTCTGTGACGTCATAAAAATGAAATTAAATCGTTAAACAATACCCGACATTGTATCCAAGTACCTTTCCTCTCGAAATCAAAAGCCACACAAAATCTCTGTGACGTCAAAAAATTAAATTAAATGGTTAAACAATACCCGACATTGTATCCAAGTACCTTGATTCCTTTCGAAATCAAAAGCCACACAAAATCTCTGTGACGTCAAAAAATTAAATTAAATGGTTAAACAATACCCGACATTGTATCCAAGTACCTACCTTGATTCCTATAACTTGGGTGCCAAAGATGTTACAAATCGTGTTCTAAACAAGTTGAAGTTGTATACAGGGGTAATATGGTTCGTGCTTTCATTACAAAATGCTGCGAGGCGACCTTTTTATTTTCTTCTTCTGCTTCGCCTAAGTACTTCTCTTGTATAGTGTATAGCTGTTTCAGCATTCCTGGAACGAGTGCAGGAAGAATCATAATAAATGCTGCCATTTGTACAGGAATTTGTTTCTATTGCTGGAAAACACAAGTGTTGCATGGTACACTCTGACACTTATGAATAACAAGTCCAACGAAGCTGCTGCTTCTTTTTAAAAAAGTAGTAGGTACATACCTATTTTTTTTTTTACTAGGTACTCTGGTTTCTCCTCTACAACGGGTTGAAGATTTCATGTCCCTTTTTTCGTTACGATAGAATAAGAGAGAAGAGAAAACCCGTAAAAGAGGAAACTCAAGATAACTTGGTCTACCTTGTATTTTATTACTCACTCCTATTACAAAATGAAATTTTGATGTATAGTCTTAAAACCCCACCATTCAACATTTTTTATTGTTATTAATATAATTATGACTGCGTACCACCTAAAATGTATCCGCGTACCACTAGTGGTACGCGTACCACCGGTTGAGAACCTCTGATCTAATAGATCTAAAATATTTATGTTTGTAATGAAAAAGTATTTGATTCGGTCGAAAATTTCATATTCAGGAAATGGTTGTGTGCTGTTCGCACCAGATTATTATCTCTGTTATCCTCATACCTACTCGTTGTTTTGGTTGCTCGGATTACAATTATTGTTATTAATATATGACTGCGTACCACCTAAAATGTATCCGCGTACCACTAGTGGTACGCGTACCACCGGTTGAGAACCTCTGGTCTAGGACCTAGGTTGTATGCAAATAAAAAAGGAAGGGGTTTGGAAAATCTTTGTTGGTTTCCAAAACTTTTAGCTGAAAAATGTAAAAAGGAAGCATTATCTATAATTAGTATGTGTACGAGTGATAGGGATGTGTCATGTTGCACTTTTTTACTTTCCTTATCCTTTAATAACTCAAGTTGAAGAACTATAAACTATCTATGTTGCATTAACATTAATTAATTAACAGAACCATATAGGTACCTAGCTACAAATCCTACAGCACGTACTTAATCTTTTCCTAAAATATAGCTTTAAGATTTTGACACTCTTTGGTTATAATTTTCTCTATTAGAATTTAGAATACACCCTAGGTTCTATCCATAGACCGCGACTGGTATACAATACACCGCCACTGGTCCAACATTTTGTACAGAAAACTGTAGGAACGAAGTTTTCAGCTGTCGTTGAAACGAGACTTCCGTTCTCCGTTGTAACGTCAGGTGAGATTTAGATAAGAGAAAATGGCAGCAAATGTCAGTTGTGTGAGGGCATGTATACTCATATATGTTGAGAATTTTACACCCAGTTTCTCTCTTCCCTGATGTTAAGGTGTACACTTGAAAACACAAAAGTCAACATGTGTCATAAGCACTCATTCAAATTAGCTAGAGTCAGAATTCAGCATACCTTAGCAAGAAAGTTACCCGGATGAAGTATTTGCTCTTAATAGGATAAGGAAAGTCGTGTGATGTTCACACCAGATTTTTCTATCTCCTCTCCCTTTTCTTTCCCTTTATATCTCTTCTTTCTTTTTCTTCTTCTTTTTCTTCTTCTTCCTCCTCCTCCTCCTTTTCATCCCTCTAGATGTGATGTTTGTATAATTTAGCCTTATCTACCTTCCAGTTTTTTTTTTTTTTCTTTCTTTCTTTTTTTATCGCTGTTCTTTTCCATCTTGTTTTCTTTAGATTTGCTCGAGCTAATGTTATGAACATGGTTCTATCCCTCTCTTTCTCTCTCTCCCTCCCCCCCTCTCTCTCTCTCTCTCCTCTCTTATCATTGCAAAGAGAACTTATTTTGCAATGATTCTTTTCTCCCAGCTCTTGGTTCCATGTGAACTAATATTACATAGGTTATCATTTCATTAGATTGCATATTTTTATTACATAGGACTTGTGCTTATCTAAATAGCAGTATGAAGGAGAAGAGTAGATAAGTAGCATACAGTAGGAGACAATAAGCCAGTCCGATCAATGATTCTTTTCTCCCAGCTCTTGGTTCCATGTGAACTAATATTACATAGGTTATCATTTCATTAGATTGCATATTTTTATTACATATTACCTGTGCTTATCTAAATAGCAGTATGAAGGAGAAGAGTAGATAAGTAGCATACAGGAGGAGACAATAAGCCAGTCCGATTATTCAGTTCATTGCAAAACTGAACGGTCTAGCTTTTACTTGCAGAGTGTGCAGAGTTATGTTTGAGTTATTTTAACCAAATGTTCCAATTGGTCGAGAATTTCGTTTTAAAGTTCCATAAAAAGTACGTAGGTAACTCCTAGGATAGACAGGATTGAAACATTCAAATTTTAACCCTGATTTCCAGATATAGGATGAAATGGGTAGCTAAAGGTAAGATAAATCCATGTTTTGAGCAGTTCAACTGAAAATATTTATAAAGAGAGAAAGAAAGAGAGGGAGACAGAAAGAGGGTGGGAGAGGAAGGAAGGAGAGAGAGAGAGAGAGAGAGAGAAAAGTAGAATGAAGGAGAGAGAGCGTTTTAGAGTGTGCAGAGTTATGTTTGAGTTATTTTAACCAAATGTTCCAATTGGTCGAGAATTTCGTTTTAAAGTTCCATAAAAAGTACGTAGGTAACTCCTAGGATAGACAGGATTGAAACATTCAAATTTTAACCCTGATTTCCAGATATAGGAAGAAATGGGTAGCTAAAGGTAAGATAAATCCATGTTTTGAGCAGTTCAACTGAAAATATTTATAAAGAGAGAAAGAAAGAGAGGGAGACAGAAAGAGGGTGGGAGAGGAAGGAAGGAGAGAGAGAGAGAGAGAGAGAGAGAAAAGTAGAATGAAGGAGAGAGAGCGTTTCCAATATCATAAAAACCACTCAAATCTACATTTGAAATTACTCGTTCACCTTTCTTCTCTCTCTTATTTTCTCCCCCTCCTACCGTCCTTCGCATTTTGAGAATAAAAGAAAAATTTGTAATTTTAAAGTTTTACCTCGCACCTCTTCTTCTTTCATAGACCTTCTTTCTCCACATCTTTGCTTCCCCTTCTTCTCCTCCTCCGCTTTTCTTCTCCACATTTTTGCTTCTCCTTCTCTTTCCCTTCTTTTTCGCTTTCCTTCTCTACATCTTGGCTTTTTCTATTTTCTATGTAGAGTTCAAGCCACTTCTTTCATAGACCTTCTTTCTCCACATCTTTGCTTCCCCTTCTTCTCCTCCTCCGCTTTTCTTCTCCACATTTTTGCTTCTCCTTCTTCTCTTTCCCTTTTTTTTCGCTTTCCTTCTCTACATCTTGGCTTTTCCTATTTTCTATGTAGAGTTCAAGCCACTACCGTCTTTCGCATTTTGAGAATAAAAGAAAAATTTGTAATTTTAAAGTTTTACCTCGCACCTCTTCTTCTTTCATAGACCTTCTTCCTCCACATCTTTGCTTCCCCTTCTTCTCCTCCTCCGCTTTTCTTCTCCACAATTTTGCTTCTCCTTCTTCTCTTTCCCTTCTTTTTCGCTTTCCTTCTCTACATCTTGGCTTTTCCTATTTTCTATGTAGAGTTCAAGCCCCCCCCCTATCCCTAACCCATCGTGAGAGCAGAAAGTAGCTTTAGAGAGCGAACTCCCTGCATTAATTCTTCATTTGATAAAAGGTTTTCAGCTTTTCTCATGTTCACCCCACCAGGCATGAATTCAGCCCGTGGCATTCTGAGAATGATGAAGAAAAGGGGGAGGTAGAGTAATTCAGCCCGTGGCTTGTGGAGGGAGGACACAGGAGACAGAGGAAGAGAGAGATTAAGAGTGTCTGTATCTCGCGATTTCTCTTTTTGAATTTAATAATAATATAATTTTATTTTCCTTTTTTTCTGTTCTTTTTCTATCTCTCATTCTCCCTCCTTTTCTCTTTCACAGGAGACAGAGGAAGAGAGAGATTAAGAGTGTCTGTATCTCGCGATTTCTCTTTTTGAATTTAATAATAATATAATTTTATTTTCCTTTTTTTCTGTTCTTTTTCTATCTCTCATTCTCCCTCCTTTTCTCTTTTCTCTCTCTCTCTCTCATACACGCTCTAAATAGTCTAAACCTCCTCGAAGGTTTCACATGACCTGAATTCGACCTTGTTTCCATCTCTACCGATTTTCCTTCTCTCCCTCTCTCTCTCTCTCTCTCTCTCTCTCTCTTTCTCTATCTACGTCCTTCTCTCTCCCTCCCTATTTCTCATCATCTTCTTCTTTCTCATGTGTTATTTTTTTTTCTTCTTTATATCCTTCGTGTCATGAATTTCAGATTTTCCCCCTCCTAGATTTTTAGTTAATCTCAAGAAGGAGCAATAAAAATTGAATGAAGAAACAGAATGGCATATTAAGTAGGAAGAAATGTTGGAAAGAAAAAAAGAAGAAAGAGTTGTGCAGTTAATCTCAAGAAGGAGCAATAAAAATTGAATGAAGAAACAGAATGACATATTAAGTAACCATACTTCAAATTCTGCTTCAACTTGTGCTTTTTGCTCTAAAATATTTTCATTGTTCAAATTTCTTTCTATTCAGCGGAAAAAAAAAACTTTATTGTACCTCCTTACGCTTTCTTTCGTTTTACTTTGTTTGTTTTGAACGCGAAGAAATGTACTCTGTTTGTAATAGTTAAAGTGCTGTTGCTTAGAAGACTCTGATGTACTCGGTAATTTTATTGTGGAGTTTTGCATTATTATCGACTGCATGTCTACCATTTCCTATACATGGAATTTCAACTTAAAAGTACATTGGTACCTATTACATACTATCAATTCATAGACCTAGTGCTAAATGGTAAATAAACTGAAATTTTCTAGGTACCTAGGTATCTGCCTACCAACTAGATTATGTGTGGGTGTATTGTATGAGCTACCTAATATGTAAAATTTGGATGAGGATTTTGCTTTTTTATGTCTCTTCTTTAATTGCCATTCTAATGAAAAAGTTCAAAGAGTTGTGACGTCAGATTTCACGTCAAAATGCGCAGAAACGCTTGCGCATAAACAAATTAATTCTTCATTTGATAAAAGGTTTTCAGCTTTTCTCATGTTCACCCCACCAGGCATGAATTCAGCCCGTGGCATTCTGAGAATGATGCAGAAAAGGAGGAGGTAGAGTAATTCAGCCCGTGGCTTGTGGAGGGAGGACACAGGAGACAGAGGAAGAAAAGGAGGAGATAGAAGAATGAAGGAGGAGAAAGAAGAAGAGAAGCAGGAGGTTCTGATTGGGACAATTTTTTGGATTTTTTTTTTTTTTTTTTTTTTTTTTTTTTTTTTTTTTTTTTTTTTTGTATACAACTCCTGTTTTGGATTTATCCACCCATATCTCTTACTTAGTGTGCCAGTGTTTCCAGAAAGCATATTTATGAAAAATAATTTGTATAGTACATAGTTATTTCCCTACTGTACTTACCTATCCATGTCTTCATGTCTACTTGTATTTAACCTAACCCATAATACGCAGTTGTACGTCCTAGATCCTAGAATACTTGTATATTCTTCCTCATAGCCTAATATGTACGAGTATTTATAATTATTAACCTAACCCATAATACGCAGTTGTACGTCCTAGATCCTAGAATACTTGTATATTCTTCCTCATAGCCTAATATGTACGAGTATTTTTAAGGTACATAAGGTAATAGATTCAATGGTTTCACTTAGAGCGGGGTTTGAAAAATCATAACTGAGATCAATCTAGGATTGAGCTATAGGTACTTAATATACCTATATGTAGTTCAATCCAGAATTGAAGCCAAAAAAATCCGTAAAACATACGACGCAGAGGTCAAAGTCCTATTCAGAAATATTCACCAGGCAAGTAGGTACCTGTCTACAGTAGGTATACCTACTGTACCTACTTACAGTAGCTCCCAAAAGTAGGGGAAATTGAAATGAAAAAATATTGAGATGGAGAAATTTTTCCGCTTTTTTTTTTTTTTTTTTTTTATACAGCACTCCTGTATAAAAAAAAACTCCTGTTTTGGATTTATCCACCCATATCTCTTACTTAGTGCGCCAGTGTTTCCAGAAAGCATATTTATGAAAAATAATTTGTAGGTAGTACATATTTATTTCCCTACTGTACTTACCTATCCATGTCTACTTGTATTTAACCTAATACGCAGTTGTACGTCCTGGATCCTAGAATACTCGTATATTCTTCCTCATAGCCTAATATGTATACGAGTATTTTTAAGGTACATAAGGTAATAGATTCAATGGTTTCACTTAGAGCGGGGTTTAAAAAATCATAACTGAGATCAATCTAGGATTGAGCTATAGGTACTTAATATACCTATATGTAGTTCAATCCAGAATTGAAGCCAAAAAAATCCGTGAAACATACGACGCAGAGGTCAAAGTCCTATTCAGAAATATTCACTAGGCAAGTAGGTACCTGTCTACAGTAGGTACCTGTCTACAGTAGGTACCTGTCTACCTAAAAATAGAGCAACATTTTCTGAAAGTATGATGTACTATGTAGAACAAAAGTCCTTCAAATGCACAAGTCAAGCAAAGTTTCATTATTAGTATCGCACATGGAGTGCTATTTTAACCATACATAGGTACCTCTCACTATTCACCATTTTCATTCTGACAGAAACAATTTTAATTATCAATATGTAGGTATGTATCTGCTCTCCTCGTCTACCACATTATTTGTAATTTTTAAAAGTTATTCTATCAATGGAAAATTATCAACAACACGTGTTGGTCTGGTTGGTCAATCTCATATAGGTATTTGGTCCCTTGAAATTCTATATATATGTATTTTATTTGGGTATTTGTAATAATGACGAAACTGCTAATTTTACAATCCCTGATTAGGTAGACACATAATCGTGAAAAATATCGCCATATACAGGCACGACGCATCCCTGTATGATGCCCTAGACACCCTGTATAGAGTCTGTTTCCTCTCTCTCTCTCTCTCTCTCTCTCTCTCTCTCTCTCTCTCTCTCTTTCTCTCTCTCTCTCTCTCTCTCTGTTTTTTTCCAACTAGAGATAACCTTCTTTTATCATAGGTAATAATATAATATGACCTCTTTTGATAAAAGGAACTAGTTACCCATTATCTAATGCAAACCATCCACTTTCCATCACCCAGTTAGTGAACTCCAAAACTCCATTGTTGAACAACTTTGAACTTTGCGTCCCAAGATAATAATTATTTACAACAGCAAATCATTAGACTTCTACTTTTTTCTCCATACTTCAAATTCTGCTTCAACTTGTGCTTTTTGCTCTAAAATATTTTCATTGTTCAAATTTCTTTCTATTCAGCGGAAAAAAAAAACTTTATTGTACCTCCTTACGCTTTCTTTCGTTTTACTTTGTTTGTTTTGAACGCGAAGAAATGTTGGAAAGAAAAAAAGAAGAAAGAGTTGTGCAGTTAATCTCAAGAAGGAGCAATAAAAATTGAATGAAGAAACAGAATGGCATATTAAGTAGGTATCAATTTGGTAGGGTAGATTTCTCTTTTCTCATACGGAATCACCCATTGGTATATTAACTGCTTCCTATGGAAAACGACAAATTAGTGGATGTGTCAAGTTTACTTCTGTATCATTGGTGCAGCTTATGGACCTTATTTGAATTAGGTACGTTTCTATCCCTCTTCAATAAAGCTAAATTAATTAAATTGCCGAAATAACGGGACTTCCCGTCTTAACTCGTCATTTCTTAAAGGTGAAGTCTTGGAGATAGCCACAACCCTCTGTCTTATGTCGGTCTCATGTCGGAATCAGCACTAGGTATAATGTATTGTGACTCCTAATAGATACAGCCTACAGGCACAACAGGAATTTATTGTGCAGTGAAAAAAACTGTCCTCTTGTAGAAAATAGTAATGTGTTTTCAATTTTCATCTAATCCGATTATTGGTAAATAATGAACTTTGCTTGAAAGTTGCGCCTTGCCTTCAGTTTCTCGTCATTTCTTAAAGGTGAAGTCTTGGAGATAGCCACAACCCTCTGTCTTATGTCGGTCTCATGTCGGAATCAGCACTAGGTATAAGTATAATGTATTGTGACTCCTAATAGATACAGCCTACAAGCACAACAGGAATTTATTGTGCAGTGAAAAAGACTGTCCTCTTGTAGAAAATAGTAATGTGTTTTGTACATAGGTATTCTTTAACCACGATCGAATAAACTACGGGCTAAAAAAATCCCGGAGGGACGGACCCAGCTTGTTTTATTCCTATAAACTTTGTCTCGTGCAAGTTTTAATGAAAAAGCTGGCCATGAGAGGAAAAACGTGTGTTTTCAATTTTCATCTAATCCGATTATTGGTAAATAATGAACTTTGCTTGAAAGTTGCGCCTTGCCTTCAGTTTTGTGATTTTTCCTATAAACTTTGTCTCGTGCAAGTTTTAATGAAAAAGCTGGCCATGAGAGGAAAAACAACATGAAAGTTCCAAAATATGCATTTGAATTTTTTCATAAAATCTGGCCTTTAGTTATCATTATCATTATTTACGAGCTGGTGAGAGTTAGAAACCAAATATGTAGAGGAAAAACGGAGTTTCGAACCTATAAATAATTAACAAAAAGTTCTAGCGTGATGTGGAATTTTTATAAAATGAAAAATTCATCGTGCTACCTGTGCTTAAAAGCTTTCGTTCAGTATGCTAACTGGATTGCACCAATCAGTCTCTGATAATGATACATAGTAATAAAATCTCTAATTAGTAATTAGGTATTCTCTATTCAACATCGGCAGAGCACTATAGGTATTTTTATACAATGTATAGTATTTTATTCTACATACCGTGTATGTAAGTATTTAATAAATTTGACTCCCCAACTCCCATTCTATTTTTAGTTTTTACTCAAATCTACTAATCCCAAGGATATTCTTAATTGTGAAATAGACACATACATTCCTACATAAAACTCAAAACAAAACGCCTGCCTATTCTTAGGGATTCGAAAATTTTCATTTGTACACAGTTAAAATTTTAATTACCTACCTCCTCAGAAACGCCCCCAAATTTTAACCAAGCCGGATTAAGATTGAGCTGAAAATTTTATTCAGAGCAATGACATGAATACAAAAACGATGAAGTTTAAGTAATCAAATAAAAACTTTTCGAAGGCAGAAAGAAACTTTTTTTGGTCAAAAGCAGTCGAAAGTTGAGTAAGTGCTAATTACTAGGTATTCACATTTGAGGAAAAAAAAAAAATACTTTTATGGAACTGGTGATATTTTAAGATCAACCGCTAACTGCTTGAAGGCAGTTAGTCCTTCAAAAAAAAGGTACTGTTTCAAACATAGGTACCTACCTATTTCTAGAAAAAGTAAAAACACATACCTATTATATAGGAAAAAAAAAAAATACTTTTATGGAACTGGTGATATTTTAAGATCAACCGCTAACTGCTTGAAGGCAGTTAGTCCTTCAAAAAAAAAAAGGTACTGTTTCAAACATAGGTACCTATATCTAGAAAAAGTAAAAACACATACCTAGTATCTACCCTGCTTATACTGCCAAAGTAAGAGTCCCTTTACATACTTAAAAAAAAAAAACTGATAAGTGTGGGTAATTCCGCCACTGAGGTCAATTCGTATGCACTTTACAATTCCATGGGAACATAAATCTATATAGAAGAAAACTTGCCATGAAAAGAAAATAACGTGAAAAGCGGATGAAGATGTGTACACACAAATATGAATAGTGTTTTCACCATGAATGTAAAGCTATTTTAGAGTAGGGGAAGAGAGGAAACCTAGGGCTCCCTGACATGAAAAGAAAATAACGTGAAAAGCGGATGAAGATGTGTACACAAAAATATGAATAGTGTTTTCACCATGAATGTAAAGCTATTTTACAGTAGGGGAAGAGAGGAAACCTAGGGCCTCCTGAACTCTGGGATAAATATTCAACTTCCACTCAAGCATGTGTGAAACGAGAGTAAATGACGCCTGCATAATTTAGTACGTACAGTGTATGCTACACGCATTGACGTGATGGTATTCAAATCGTTTCGATTTCTGGTGTAAACTTTAATTTTGCATCTAGGTATTGGGTAGACACTGGTGTGGAGTGTGAAGACACTAAAAAGGGACACAATGATAAAAGAACACTTGAAATCAACACACACATATTTGCAATTTTCGGGAAAACCCCTCCACGAATACCGTCTGGAAATATAATGCACGCAATAGAATGTCAAAATATCGGAACCCCAGATCTAAGTCCATGAAAAGAAAATAACGTGAAAAGCGGATGAAGATGTGTACACAAAAATATGAATAGTGTTTTCACCATGAATGTAAAGCTATTTTAGAGTAGGGGAAGAGAGGAAACCTAGGGCCCCCTGAACTCTGGGATAAATATTCAGCTTCCACTCAAGCATGTGTGAAACGAGAGTAAATGACGCCTGCATAATTTAGTACGTACAGTGTATGCTACACGCATTGACGTGATGGTATTCAAATCGTTTCGATTTCTGGTGTAAACTTTAATTTTGCATCTAGGTATTGGGTAGACACTGGTCTGGAGTGTGAAGACACTAAAAAGGGACACAATGATAAAAGAACACTTGAAATCAAACACACGTCATATTTACAATTTTCGGGAAAACCCCTTCACGAATAGCGTCTGGAAATATAATGCACGCAATAGAATGTCAAAATATCGGAACCCCAGATCTAAGTTCCGTACGAAATAACGTTGCATTATTCCACTTTACTGATGTTGACTATTTCAGTTGTCTTCAGTCAGCAGTCGTGATGTGTCTTCAGCAGCAAACATTGCCATTTCATTTGCTGAATACAAAGTACCTTGACGTGATGGTATTCAAATCGTTTCGATTTCTGGTGTAAACTTTAATTTTGCATCTAGGTATTGGGTAGACACTGGTGTGGAGTGTAAAGACACTAAAAAGGGGTACAATGATAAAAGAACACTTGAAATCAAACACACATATTTGCAATTTTCGGGAAAACCCCTCCACGAATACCGTCTGTAAATATAATGCAGGCAATAGAATGTCAAAATATCGGAACCCCAGATCCCAGATCTAAGTCCCCTACGAAATGTTTTTTCTCCATAATTTAAATCCGTTGAGAATAATTTTCATCTTCAAAAGTTCACGGAGTATGTGCTTCTTCTCATTTTATGTTAAACTCTTATTCAACTTTGAACACTGATAAATCTTACTTGATTGCTATTCTACTGGAAGTACGTTCGGTGTCTTTGGACTCTGTAGCGTTAGTACCTATAACCTATAGGTGCGTACTGTAGGCTGTTAAGAAAGACTATCCAAAGATTCCCAAAACATACTATAGTTGTGCGCAAGCGCCTTTGAGGTATAGTATCATAAAAGTCATTTGGTTTTAACTGGAAGTACGTTCGGTGTCTTTGGACTCTGTAGCGTTAGTACCTATAACCTATAGGTGCGTACTGTAGGCTGTTAAGAAAGACTATTCAAAGATTCCCAAAACATACTATAGTTGTGCGCAAGCGCCTTTGAGGTATAGTATCATAAAAGTCATTTGGTTTTGGTCGAAAAAAAATGATCTTCTTCCATAGGAATTTTCTTATGACTCTGTTTGTGCCACAGTCCCCAAAAGTTGCAATAACAGCTTTTGGATGTTCAGGAAATCCCATATCTTTGATCTTCTACAGAAGATGCTTTTTACTTTATGCATTATCCATTGATATGTGTAACTAGCTAATCATTAAAGAATATTTATTGGACTTCTATTCATATTCATATACCTATGTATATTCTTTGTTATTCTCTCTCAATATGCCAGGGGAGAATCTGCCCTGTTCATTCCTTCTTAATATAGCATGATTCCCCAGAGTCTCTTTCAACTCTTTGGGTACGAAGAGTACAGTGCTTACATTTTTATTATATCTATTTATTTTATACAAGTATAATATCTTTGTTGTTTTTATTTGTGTTTTCTTCTAACTTTTGAGTCTTGAAACTTTCTTTTTTATTTTCCTCGAGCTTTCGCTGTTATTCTTTTCTCTCTTGTACGAAAATAATGTCCTACATTATGTTTACGGGGTACGTAGACATTTATGTATAATAGTTTATCTCTACGCAAAGAATGTTTTTAAAAAAATAGCAGTAGGTATATTTTAATAACTCTAATATACACCTCAAGCTTTTTCTCCAGCACTTGTTTCTTTCGTTCTGTACGCTACTGATTTGCCTTGGTTCAGACAGGCAGATGTCTGCTACAGAAAGTTTAGCTGACACTGCTACTAGAGTTACTGGCATCAGAGGCAAAGTCGTATATCACCCTACTATCACGCATCACTGGATCCCTTTGCTTTCTATATTCAATCTCGGCTTTCTCCCCGACTACCCCATTTCTCTCTTCTCCTAGTCTCCACAATCCCAATATGCAGTTTGTTTTAATGTATCAAATGACAGCATACATTTTTTATCATATAAACCATTTCTATGCACACATACATAAATAAAAGAGAGCAGAGGAAGGGGATCCTGTGTGGTACCCACTTGTCACTTCTACTCCATTTGTGTTGAAGTTTCATTGATGGTGTGTGTGTTCCATTGCAATAAATACATTTTTTGAACTTTCCTTATTAGGAGAATAAAGAAACTGTGGGAAAAGAGACACAGAAAATGGCTTTCTATTCTGATCGAGTACCTTCCTATCTGAGAACAAAACAAAATGTTTCCCTGTCATTGGTCAAAATTGTAATCGATCTGACATTACCAAAGTATCAAAATGTATCGAATGATGCTATGGCAATGGTTCCATCAAGGGATAAACTATTATACATAAATGTCTACGTACCCCGTAAACATAATGTAGGACATTATTTTCGTACAAGAGAGAAAAGAATAACAGCGAAAGCTCGAGGAAAATAAAAAAGAAAGTTTCAAGACTCAAAAGTTAGAAGAAAACACAAATAAAAACAACAAAGATATTATACTTGTATAAAATAAATAGATATAATAAAAATGTAAGCACTGTACTCTTCGTACCCAAAGAGTTGAAAGAGACTCTGGGGAATCATGCTATATTAAGAAGGAATGAACAGGGCAGATTCTCCCCTGGCATATTGAGAGAGAATAACAAAGAATATACATAGGTATATGAATATGAATAGAAGTCCAATAAATATTCTTTAATGATTAGCTAGTTACACATATCAATGGATAATGCATAAAGTAAAAAGCATCTTCTGTAGAAGATCAAAGATATGGGATTTCCTGAACATCCAAAAGCTGTTATTGCAACTTTTGGGGACTGTGGCACAAACAGAGTCATAAGAAAATTCCTATGGAAGAAGATCATTTTTTTTTCGACTAAAACCAAATGACTTTTATGATACTATACCTCAAAGGCGCTTGCGCACAACTATAGTATGCTTTGGGAATCTTTGGATAGTCTTTCTTAACAGCCTACAGTACGCACCTATAGGTACTAACGCTACAGAGTCCAAAGACACCGAACGTACTTCCAGTAGAATAGCAATCAAGTAAGATTTATCAGTGTTCAAAGTTGAATAAGAGTTTAACATAAAATGAGAAGAAGCACATACTCCGTGAACTTTTGAAGATGAAAATTATTCTCAACGGATTTAAATTATGGAGAAAAAAAAATATATACGGAAAATAGCGAGAAAAGGAGAAAGAGAGAGAGAGAGAGAGGGAAGGAGGGAGAAAGAGAGGGAGAGAAAGAGAGAGAAAGAGAAAGAGAGGGAGAGAGTGAGAGAGAGAGAGGAGAGAGAGAGAGAGAGAGAGAGAGAGAGAGAGAGAAAGGGAGAGCGAGAGAAGTAAGCGTGAAGTATTGAATAACAAGTTTGCATCATATGAAACTTAGGGAGAACTTTGCTATCAAAAGCTCCAATAGTGATAAGTGGATGAGCATTATATTTTCCGATAGTATAAGTACACATCCGAAACACAGTTTTGAAAGAAAAAATATTTTTGACTAAAGTGTGTTTGATTTCAAGTGTTCTTTTATCATTGTACCCCTTTTTAGTGTCTTTACACTCCACACCAGTGTCTACCCAATACCTAGATGCAAAATTAAAGTTTACACCAGAAATCGAAACGATTTGAATACCATCACGTCAATGCGTGTAGCATACACTGTACGTACTAAATTATGCAGGCGTCATTTACTCTCGTTTCACACATGCTTGAGTGGAAGTTGAATATTTATCCCAGAGTTTCAGGGAGCCCTAGGTTTCCTCTCTTCCCCTACTCTAAAATAGCTTTACATTCATGGTGAAAACACTATTCATATTTTTGTGTACACATCTTCATCCGCTTTTCACGTTATTTTCTTTTCATGGCAAGTTTTCTTCTATATAGATTTATGTTCCCATGGAATTGTAACAAAATACTTTGCCATAAGGCTCTTCTCCGCATCTCCACTTTAGCTGAGAGGAAATTACTTTGCAATATAGAAAGATCTTTTCTTGTAGTTACATATTGGTAGTGGGAACATTTTGCTGTAATAGACATCTTTTGCAGCATCTTTTACGATTACTATCCACCCCATGTAGACATCATGTGATATAAAGTACGCAGAAAAAGTAGAATGATATGGGAGTATTTTCCTAGGATGGATGAAGAGCTTACTAAATAAAACAATACTTTCATTACTAGTACCTATAGCTTCGCTATACTGTAGTAATAGATAATAAGTACAAATACAATATGCATACCTAGGTACCTAAATAGTGCTTTATTTAGAATGTTAAGCTTAGAACGACATCATAACAACACATCAAATTTTGATGAAAACTAACACGTGTTTTGGATATTTTTACGGCAAGGAATTAGAGCACGGGGGCAAATTTATAGCACAAGTACCCTAGGAGCCTAGGACCTAGGTTGTTTTATGGTCATAAAACTGATTTAGAAACATTTTATCGTACTCAAGAAAATAATTTGAGATACTTTTACTCCGAGAAAAAAAGAATCTTACCTAGCACAAGAAATTTTACCTAAAGCTACGAAATAGCGAGGTAAATAAATGCTCTACACGACATGCGACATAATAATAATAGCTATCGAAATGTTGGTTACACAAACCACTTCGGTAATGACTTTCCTTGTGCACAATGCCACGTGTCTGTCTGCAATTCAATTAAGAAATATTAATTCATAAAACCAAGGATCCCCCTGTCTGGGCAGGAAGAAAGAAACCTAGGAGCTACAAAGATTTTTTAAAAAGCTCTGAACTAAGCTTTTAGAAAACAACCCTTTACCCCGCGTCAGAATATATTCAAGATGAAAGTTTCTGAGCTTTGTATATCAATAGTTTCAGAAATGTATGCATTCAGAACGGATTCTTTAGTCAATAGAGTTTTGAACTTATTACTTTTGCTACTAGGTAAGTATATCAATAGTTTCAGAAATGTATGCATTCAGAACGGATTCTTTAGTCAATAGAGTTTTGAACTTATTACTTTTGCTACTAGGTAAGTACGTAGGTACCTATATATAGGTACGTACCTATCTTCCTACCTCTATGTACTTATTACTACATATTTATCATCATTATTTCTATCATTTCCATATACCTACTTTCTTCCTTATTTTATAGTCAACATTCATTCAAAGGTAGTTTATAAAGTACCTGCATAGCTGTCTAGGTTAGTAGGTAGATACTTACCTACCTGCCCAATCACTAAAACACAAAATTGTATGATCGCCTAGTATTTAACTTGAATATGCAATGTGCAAAGCAAAGAAATGTATACGGTCATACACATACCTACTGTGGCTTTGATTTCAGGGGTCGTATGTGCTTTTGCCTGCAAAAGTACCTGCATAGCTGTCTAGGTTAGTAGGTAGATACTTACCTACCTGCCCAATCACTAAAACACAAAATTGTATGATCGCCTAGTGTTTAACTTGAATATGCAATGTGCAAAGCAAAGAAATGTATACGGTCATACGCATACCTACTGTGGCTTTGATTTTAGGGGTCGTATGTGCTTTTGCCTGCATTATGATTTATGATCTATTATCATACAAATATATGTACGACATAATGTACCATTATTTTGGTGATTCCCTGTTCTATCTACATACCTACTGTACAGAGTACAAACGTATTTTTACTTTCCTTATCCTATAGGAAGTAAAGTAATGTACCTAATCGGGTCAAATTTTCGATGGTCAGTTTTTAGTGTCAAAACACGTTTTGAGGTGCCTAGAGCCTAAATCCAAAGTTTCAGCCATTGGTCCGTGTGTCTGTCTGTCCTTCTGTCTGTCTGTCTGTAAACAAAATATCTCGAGAACGGTAAGAGCTAGAGACTTGAAATTTGGCTTGCAGCTGTCAAATGTGAAAAGGATGCAACACGAAACTTTTGGTTGAGATCGGTGTAACGGTTGGCGGAATTTCACCGCTTTTTGGCGGTTTTCGGTGTAATTCAATAATATCTCAGCAACGGTATGAGCTAGAGACTTGAAATTTGGTATGTAGTCCACAATTAATGAGACAAGAATGTAACACAAAACTTTTGGTTAAGACTGAAATTTGGTGGTATGTAGTCCACAAATGAGACAAGAATGTAACACAAAACTTTTGGTTAAGATAGGTGCTGCGGTTGGCGGCATTTCGGCCGCTTTTCGGAGGTTTTCGACCGTTTTTTGGCAGTTTTTAGCTATACTGACTATAAGATAGGTGCTGCGGTTGGCGGCATTTCGGCCGCTTTTTGGAGGTTTTCGACCGTTTTTTGGCAGTTTTTAGCTATACTGACTAAACGGTTAGAGATATTGTAAAAGTTATTATAGAACATAAAAATAAGCATCATTCAATAGGATAAGGAAAGTCGTGTGATGTTCACACCAGATTTTTATTTTTAGCTATAGCATAAAAAGCTCCCTTTATAAAATAATTTTTGCTTTTAACTCTTTTGTATTCACATTTTATTTCATTTATAAAATCGAATAGGAAGAATTATATTTTCAAATTATTTTGAAGTTGAAAAATTACTTCGAATGTTGTTTTGTCTGATCGCTCTTTTATATTTTTCATTTTTTTTTTTAATTCTATTCATATATTTTATTTTATTATATTTGTGTGTTGAAAGCGATGTTAACATGTTCGACCTATGTAGCGTACGAATTTGAATAGGGAGAACGGTCAGAATAGAATAGAATAGAATACACAACAAAATGCTCGTATCTACAATGCAGCTCTTTATTTATCCCATCTCCAAACCAGAATAATAAATAGGTACCTGTGTATGCTCCTGTGGGGATGTGTGTACATACATGCCAGGTTCCTTGTTTGTTGTGAAAAGAATGGGAAATTCGGGATCGTTTTCCCAATGTTACCTAACAAAAGTTTTTTGAACAAAACTGGCCGTTTTCCTTAGGCCAATCACTCACTATCAGGTAGATCTGACAGGTACACTTGATCAGGTCAAGTGTACCTGTCAGGTCTACCTGATAGTGAGTGACTGGCCTTACATGCAGGCAAAATTCATTTAAATCATCATTAATAGTCCTACCTGATAGACTCATTTTATTGAATTGTAAACTTATAGGGGGTGTTACCCGAAAACGACATTTATTAGAAGCATAAATGCTTAACACATTTTTTTAGTCTTCATTTCAACACACTTCACACATTTACCTACAGACACAGTTCCAAAACTTAAGCATAGGTATACAATATTTTACAGTCTTCTAACCAAGATAATCTTATATTATAAAATCAAGATAATTAAAATAAAAAAAAAGATCCATTCACTCATTCACAGTTCACATTTCACACACTGATCGCTCTATCTCCTGAACCACAACACCTAGAAAGCTGAAATTTGGTAGGAATATTCCTTTTATAGTCTAGGTGTGCAATAAGAAAGGATTTTGTGAAAATCTAATCCGATCCTGAGATTTGATCAATTTTTGATCGCTAAAATCTCCATAAGAAATACACAGAGTGCAGAGACTGCGGGAGAGAAATGTTCCGCTCTCGACCAACATTTTCAGTTTCGTTTTATGTTTTTAGTTTGATAACTATGCAGCTCATAGGGAGCGCGCAGCGCGACCGTATTTTTTTATTATTTTCTACAAGTTTGGCCATGCCTTTTCTACAAGTTTGGCCATGCGACCAACATTTTGAGTTTCGTTTGTGTTTTTAGTTTGATAACTATGCAGCTAATAGGGAGCGCGCAGCGCGACCGTATTTTTTATTACTTTCTGCAAGTTTTGCCATACCTCGGGAATCTCGGGATGAACTAGCGGGATTCCGGAGCGAAGCGACGGAATTCAGCTAGTAGAAACATACAAGCCCAGGTCCTATAAGGTATAATAACATACATACTTTCGTGTCAGTATTTTATTTCTTTACACCTGACACACCGTTAGCGAGAAGCTAATGGCAAAAAACACTTTGTGCAAGAAAATATGAATAAGAGAGAGTACTGACACACCGTTAGCGAGAAGCTAATGGCAAAAAACACTTTGTGCAAGAAAATATGAATAAGAGAGAGTAAGAGAGAGAGAGAGAGATGGAAGGAAGGATAGGGAGAGATAGATAGCAATATGGTGAAAGAAAAATAGAGGGAAGGAGGGAGGGAGAGAGAGGGGGAGAAAGAGCAAATATGTACATTGCACTAAAGTAGAAAGTATGTTGCAAATTGCAATGCATCTAGGAGTTTAAGAGATGCATGAACGGTGAAAGAAAAATAGAGGGAAGGAGGGAGGGAGAGAGAGGGGGAGAAAGAGCAAATATGTACATTGCACTAAAGTAGAAAGTATGTTACAAATTGCAATGCATCTAGGAGTTTAAGAGATGCATGAACATAATACTAAAGATGTATATTAAATTGTTAAATATGATTTTTTAATATCTATAAGCATAAAAAAATACGAGTATCTACACATACTAAAAACGAAATATGAGAGGTATGATCAGACTTACCCCTGTAAAAACTAGGCAACAGACATACAAACATATTCACACGTATAAGCATAAAAAAATACGAGTATCTACACATACTAAAAACGAAATATGAGAGGTATGATCAGACTTACCCCTGTAAAAACTAGGCAAGAGACATACAAACATATTCATGACTTTTCCAGTCTCCATGAAATTCCCTGACTTTTCCCGGTTTTCCCGGTTTTCCAGTCTGGTAGACACCCTGTTATTATGTATTTGCGTTCCTTGATCCAGAAGAAGTAAGGATAACAGAACTAAAAATTTCACTATGTAGGTAGGTACTTTTTTTTTAAATCCCAAATAGGACGTGCACCTATTTTAATCTAAGAATCTAGGTACCTACCTATGTTTAAGAAGCATCTTCTAACACTAAATTACCTGTACAAATAGACGGAAACACTTTTTCAAACACTTATAATATACTTATTAAAAGAATCTAGGTACCTACCTATGTTTAAGAAGCATCTTCTAACACTAAATTACCTGTACAAATAGACGGAAACACTTTTTCAAACACTTATACTTATTATGTATTTGCGTTCCTTGATCCAGAAGAAGTAAGGATAACAGAACTAAAAATTTCACGATTCTAAGCAATGACCAGACAACAGTACAATTTCATTTATAAATAGACTGAATGCTAGGAAAGTAATGGGGGATGCAAAGAACTCTATTAGAAATGGGAAAAGAGAGAGGGAGGGAGAGAGAGATGTAGGTAGGTACTTTTTTTTTAAATCCCAAATAGGACGTGCACCTATTTTAATCTAAGAATCTAGGTACCTACCTATGTTTAAGAAACATCTTCTAACACTAAATTACCTGTACAAATAGACGGAAACACTTTTTCAAACACTTATACTTATTATGTATTTGCGTTCCTTGATCCAGAAGAAGTAAGGATAACAGAACTAAAAATTTCACGATTCTAAGCAATGACCAGACAACAGTACAATTTCATTTATAAATAGACTGAATGCTAGGAAAGTAATGGGGGATGCAAAGAACTCTATTAGAAATGGGAAAAGAGAGAGGGAGGGAGAGAGAGAGAAAGAGAGGGAGATAAAAAAAGAGAGAAAGAGAGGGAGGGAGAGAAAAAGAGAGAACTAGAGAAAGAGATATAAAGAGAGGGAGGAAGCGAAAGAGAAAAGAGAGAGAGCGAAAGAGGGAGGGATTCAGAAGAAATATGTACGTATTTGTAGTAAGATAACATTACAATAATAAACATAGCGAAAGCATTTGCGAAACAAAATTGCAACTACATAATATTACAAATATAAATACTAAGATAACATTACAATAATAAACATAGCGAAAGCATTTGCGAAACAAAATTGCAACTACATAATATTACAAATATAAATACACATACAAATACATACGAATATAAATATAAATACATACGAATCCGTTGCAATAGGAGCGATAAATTATCCGAAGCAAAGTGAGGGAGAGAAGGAGGAGGAGAAAGAGAAGGAGAGGGAGAGAAAAAGAGGAAAAAAGAGTGAGAGACGGAGGGAGAGAGAGAGAAAGGGAGAGGGAAGAGCGAGAGAGGAAAAAAGAAATAGGTAATAATATAGTAATACGAAGATATGTACAAATAAATAAAGATGGAGCGAGACAGAGAGAGAGGGAGAGAAATAGATAATATAGTAATATGAAGATACAAATAAATAAAGATGGAGATAAATATAAATACATACGAATCCGTTGCAATAGGAGCGATAAATTATCCGAAGCAAAGTGAGGGAGAGAAGGAGGAGGAGAAAGAGAGGAAGGGAGAGAAAGAGAAGGAGAGGGAGAGAAAATAAAGAGGAAAAAAGAGTGAGAGAGGGAGGGAGAGAGAGAGAAAGGGAGAGGGAAGAGCGAGAGAGAGGAAAAAAGAAATAGGAGGGTGTCTACCAAAATGGGAAAATAAAATTCCCTGACTTTTCCCGGTTTTCCAGTCCAATTTTTCAAAATTTCCAGTCTACTTTTCCGAGATTTTCCACCCTATTCCCACTGCACCGCAGCCGATTTTTTTTCCCCCAAGCACTCTCTCTCTCTCTCTCTCTCTCTCTCTCTCTCTCTCTCTCTTTCTTTCTCTCTCTCTCTTTCTTTCTCTCTCTCTCTGCCTTTCTTTCAGTTGAGCTATCACTATTATATGTCATTTGCACTCTAGCGCTAACTGAAAGAAATATAAAAAACGAACTTTTTATCAAGAAAAATATGAAGTTGGAGAATATACCTATAGGTGCATGGTGAAAACACTATTCATATTTTTGTGTACACATCTTCATCCGCTTTTCACGTTATTTTCTTTTCATGGCAAGTTTTCTTCTATACGAAAACACTATTCATATTTGTGTGTACACATCTTCATCCGCTTTTCACGTTATTTTCTTTTCATGGCAAGTTTTCTTCTATATAGATTTATGTTCCCATGGAATTGTAACAAAATACTTTGCCATAAGGCTCTTCTCCGCATCTCCACTTTAGCTGAGAGGAAATTACTTTGCAATATAGAAAGATCTTTTCTTGTAGTTACATACTGGTAGTGGGAACATTTTGCTGTAATAGACTTCTTTTGCAGCATCTTTTACATTTGCCATAAGGCTCTTCTCCGCATCTCCACTTTAGCTGAGAGGAAATTACTTTGCAATATAGAAAGATCTTTTCTTGTAGTTACATATTGGTAGTGGGAACATTTTGCTGTAATAGACATCTTTTGCAGCATCTTTTACGATTACTATCCACCCCATGTAGACATCATGTGATATAAAGTACGCAGAAAAAGTAGAATGATATGGGAGTATTTTCCTAGGATGGATGAAGAGCTTACTAAAAAACAATACTTTCATTACTAGTACCTATAGCTTCGCTATACTGTAGTAATAGATAATAAGTATTATCCACCCCATGTAGACATCATGTGATATAAAGTACGCAGAAAAAGTAGAATGATATGGGAGTATTTTCCTAGGATGGATGAAGAGCATACTAAAAAACAGTACTTTCATTACTAGTACCTATAGCTTCGCTATACTGTAGTAATAGATAACAAGTACAAATACAATATGCATACCTAGATACCTAAATAGTGCTTTATTTAGACTGTTAAGCTTAGAACGACATCATAACAAAATTCACATCAAATTTTGAAACCAGGGATGCACTATTCCAGAACGGGCACCAGGGGTTGGGATCACTTTGATGACATTTTCTTCCAGATTTTCCCCCGGATGCATTTTTGTAAATAAGGAAAGTTTTTCACATGAAAAATATCGTCATTTCCCTGGTGACCGTTAGTTGACGTCGTCCCTTCTCTATGTAAAATAAATCGTTTCATATTACACTATGTACTTGAGTCTGATTTATATGATTAGACATTACGTGTAGTGACTTTACTATGTGAACCAGTTGTAGTCACTTTACTATGTGACACAGTTGTAGTGACTTTCCTTTGATCCCTTTTGGCTCTTGGAGAACGCTGGGCCTCCATAAAGCTCATACACGTGAGTTGTATGAACTTACACGATTCTGTGTTAAACTTTGGACGTATCTATATGTATAGGGTTTTCACATCCTGGAAAAATATGAAACCTCTTTTCCTGAACCACAACACTAACTTGGTATGATTATTCGGATGTGTACTTATACTATCGGAAAATATAATGCTCATCCACTTATCACTATTGGAGCTTTTGATAGCAAAGTTCTCCCTAAGTTTCATATGATGCAAACTTGTTATTCAATACTTCACGCTTACTTCTCTCGCTCTCCCTTTCTCTCTCTCTCTCTCTCTCTCTCTCTCTCTCACTCTCTCCCTCTCCCTCTCTTTCTCTTTCTCTCTCTTTCTCTCCCTCTCTTTCTCTCTCTCTTTCTCCCTCCTTCCCTCTCTCTCTCTCTTTCTCCCTCTCTCTCTCTCTCTTTCTCCTTTTCTCGCTATTTTCCGTATATATAAAAGCCAAGAGAGAGAGAGAGAGAGCAAAATTATAAAAGTTTTCCCCCTCTGAAATCGTAATTACAAAATTATGTAATAATAATTATAATTATTGTTGAAATTATGAAAATTTCGAACAACCGAAAACACAATAATAATCATAATAATAAAGTTATTAAAAGTTTAAACTTGGATTGGCCGGGAGCGAGTTAGATTCTACATATTTAATTTAGTAACATCTACATATAGGTAGGTATCTAGATACAGTTAAATTCTACAGTAAAGTATTGTATTGCCCATCCCACCTCCAAACATAACCCTGGTTTCGTACGCGAACGACTGTTCGCTTCTAATTTCTGGCACGGACACCGAAGCAATGACCTGAACAACTACCTAAATACCCTGCATACATGGTTGAGCAACAGAAACTTCCAGTTGTCTCCCGAAAAGTCCACATCCACCTTTTTCACTACGTGGACAAGAGAGGTCAACACACAACTCAATATAGTGGTTGACGGCAAAACCCTGCCCACTATCAAAGATCCCAAAATCCTTGGCCTCACGTTCGACCCCATCTTGACTTTCCACCTCTATGCTGAAACCACTGTCAACAAACTAAAAGCAAGAAACAACATGCTAAAGGCTCTAGCAGGAGGCTCCTCGGGCAAGGATAAGGAGACTATGGTCATTGCATACAAATCCATCTCACGTCCAGTACGACCCCATCTTGACTTTCCACCTCTATGCTGAAACCACTGTCAACAAACTAAAAGCAAGAAACAACATGCTAAAGGCTCTAGCAGGAAGCTCCTCGAGCAAGGATAAGGAGACTATGGTCATTGCATACAAATCCATCTCACGTCCAGTCCTCAACTATGCCGCCCCAATCTGGACACCCCAGCTTGCCAACACGCACTGGACCAAACTACAGACGTGCCAAAACTCCACTTTGAGGACCGCAACAGGATGCCATCTCATGGCCCATGAGGACTATCTCCACACCGAGACTGAAATCCTGCCGGCGAGGACTCACAACCAGATGCTCTCTGAACAATACCTGCTCGTATGCCACGCCCCCCAACATCCATGCTCCAGTCTAGTCAATGGGGACCCACCTACGTAGAACTGTGCGAGAGTATGAGAGGAACATCCAACACCTCACCAACCAATCCTCAGACTCTTCCAGTCTGAACTCAATACACACCAGCTCTGTCTCTGAAGCCACCTCTAAGTACAAACCAAATCGAGTCCTCAACACACAACCCCCTCCAATAGCTCCAGAGGAGAAACATCTACCTAGGGAAACTAGGGCCAAACTCGCACAACTTCGCTCCAGGTTCAGCAAACTCCTTAACTCTTAACTTATCCAGACTCATAGAACTGTGCGAGAGTATGAGAGGAACATCCAACACCTCACCAACCAATCCTCAGACTCTTCCAGTCTGAACTCAATACACACCAGCACTGTCTCTGAAGCCACCTCTAAGTACAAACCAAATCGAGTCCTCAACACACAACCTCCTCCAATAGCTCCAGAGGAGAAACATCTACCTAGGGAAACTAGGGCCAAACTCACACAACTTCGCTCCGGGTTCAGCAAACTCCTTAACTCTTACTTATCCAGAATCGACCCTAACATCAAAGATGAGTGTCCACTATGTTCCGGAGCTCCACATGACACTAACCATCTTTTGATCTCTGGATAAGTCCAACCCAGGTTGCCTCCTTCCTGGAGTTCAAGACAGAGAGGGAGTGTGGAGAGGAACAGTAGTCCGCTGCCGCTGCTATTAGAACAACAACATGTTTACTACCTAAAAGTACCTACCACATATTATAAACTGTTGTGGAGAGGAACAGTAGTCCGCTGCCGCTGCTATTAGAACAACAACATGTTTACTACCTAAAAGTACCTACCACATATTATAAACTGTCAGAATAATGGGACAACTTGTTCTAACCTGACAGACTAAATAAAGCACTACTCATACTTAATTACTTACCTCATGGTACCAACTTCATGAACTTACCCAATATAAATTTATCGTCATTTTCTGCTTTCAGATGAGCGATCCTGATGGCATTGGTCAAAATTGTAATCGATCTGACATTACCAAAGTATCAAAATGTATCGAATGATGCTATGGCAATGGTTCCATCAAGGTATTATTATCCCTCTACTTTTCATAACTCCATGGGTCAAAAGAGGCCTAAAATTGACCAAATTTCTTCTGTGTATTACTCAGATTTGCCAAATATGTATTAAAGTCGTACAAACACTACAAACCGTCCGAGAGATTTCGCCAGAACAAACAAACAGGAAATGAAACTCAGTTTGTATAGTCAATAACTGGGATGACTTCCTGGAAGTCTAAAAATAGAGCAACATTTTCTGAAAGTATGATGTACTATGTAGAACAAAAGTCCTTCAAATGCACAAGTCAAGCAAAGTTTCATTAATACTATCGCACATGGAGTGCTATTTTAACCATACATAATAGATACTATTCACCATTTTCATTCTGACAGAAACAATTTTAATTATCAATATGTAGGTACTAGGTAGGTATGTATCTGCTTTCCTCTTCTACCACATTATTTGTAATTTTTAAAAGTTATTCTATCAATGGAAAATTATCAACAACACGTGTTGGTCAATCTCATATATAGGTATTTGGTGCCTTGAAGTTCTATATATATAGATAGGTAGGTACCTCTCACTATTCACCATTTTCATTCTGACAGAAACAATTTTAATTATCAATATGTAGGTATGTATCTGCTCTCCTCTTCTACCACATTATTTGTAAATTTTCAAAGTTATTCTATCAATGGAAAATTATCAACAACACGTGTTGGTCAATCTCATATACATAGGTATTTGGTCCCTTGAAATTGTATATATAATTATGTATTTTACATTTTATTAAAACCAATATTATCAGTTTGTTCTTTTTTTAGTTTCACACCCTTGTGTGTTCGTCCCGAAACCTACTTTTGTTGTTTATCCTTCCTTCAGTTTTACACCCACGTTCGAAATCTCGTCCCCTTGTTTCATAAAGGTACATAATATCTACATTATGTACAAGTTTCCAGGAATTCAAATTATGGCGTATATAAGAAATTCAGAAAGTATATGAGAAAACCTAGAGCTCCTTAAAAGTGGGTGAGAGAGAGAGAGAGGAAGAGGGGGGAGGATTGTTTTCCGGAAGTATCTGCAATTTTCCAGGAATTCAAATGATGGCGTCCATAAGAAATTTAGATACCTATACATATAGAGCTTTTAAAAAGTGGGTGAGAGGGAGGAGGGAGGGGGTTGTTGGGCGCTATAAATAATTGCAATAATAAATCATTGGCTGTTTAAAAACTCTTTTGGCATTAGCTCAAAAAGGGGTTGTTGGGCGCTATAAATAATTGCAATAATAAATCATTGGCTGTTTAAAAACTCTTTTGGCATTAGCTCAAAAAGAAAAAAAAAAAATGTTCCAAACTAAAAGGGAGAGAAAGCTAGAGGTAGGAAAGTGCTCATTTCTATTAGGGTAAAACTATAACAGTTGTCCAGGCTCGAAGAAAAGAATATATCGGGGACCAGTGGCCTGTTCCAAGAACGACTCCGAGCAGTCAATTTTTATCCCAAGCCCAGAATAGGTATTTTGATAAAAAGGTATTTTGAAAAGAGGGCCCTGGAAAAACCTACTATAGCATTGCGAAGTTTCCCTGTCTTTTACTGTGAATTAAATTCTTGATTGTTAAATATGTCTACCAACCACTCTTCTTTGGCCTACCTACAAACTACCATTGGCTATTTATCCTGACTATACTACAAATATATCCACTTCTCTCCCAATTGTTTCTTTTGTTTCTCCTTATTTTCCTTCTTCCTTAGGACATGCCTGGAGAAAGATAGATAATCTACCTACAAACTACCATTGGCTATTTATCCTGACTATACTACAAATATATCCACTTCTCTCCCAATTGTTTCTTTTGTTTCTCCTTATCTTCCTTCTTCCTTAGGACATGCCTGGAGAAAGATAGATAATACGAAACTGCTAATTTTACAATCCCTGATTAGGTAGACACATAATCGTGAAAAATATCGCCATATATTGGCACGACGCATCCCTGTATGATGCCCTAGACACCCTGTATACAGTCTGTTTCAGTTGTGAGATTTATTTTATATTCCCCACTGAAGTGAAATTAATGTGGTATATATTTTGCATCTCCGTTCTCTCTCCCTCTTGTCTGAATGCTTCTTCGTTTTCGTTTTTCTGTGATTCAAAATTATGTCTACCAACCACTCTTCTTTGGCCTACCTACAAACTACCATTGGCTATTTATCCTGACTATACTACAAATATATCCACTTCTCTCCCAATTGTTTCTTTTGTTTCTCCTTATTTTCCTTCTTCCTTAGGACATGCCTGGAGAAAGATAGATAATCAATTCAATTCGAATTAACAGTAATAATAGTTATTTCCCTTTGTACCCCTTAATAGTATTGTTAAAATACTGCTTCCTTCCCTTCTCCATCTCCTTCCTTCCATCTCTTTCCTTTCCCTTGATCTCTTCCTTATTCACAGTCTTATTTTTCTGTACCTACTGGGAAATGGAAAGTAAGAGAGAGAGAGAGAGAGAGAGAGAGAGAAAGAGAGAAAGGGGAGGGGGAGGAGAATTAAAACTACTGAACGAATTATAACGAGAATAGAGAAAGACAGAAGGGTACCTATTACCTAAATACCTGGAAGCTGGAAGCCTAACAGAGAAAAGTTGGAATAAAAAATTTTGAAGGAAAGTTCATGATAAATTTCAAAACTTGCTTTTTTGGCACAATGATATGAATTTTGCCTGAAGTAATACAAATGTTGCCAGGCAAGAAGACCTTGTGATGTGCGACACTTGCCTCAATTCTCAACAGAGTAATTTTTCATATGAATTTTGTCTCTGTGACACTCCTCTTCCTCTTTTGTCATTTATAACATCTTCATGTTGGTAGCTATGTTCGTCTTCTGTGCTTTTCTTCGTTTCCTCTTCTTTTTCATTCATCTCCTCCTCCTCCTTTTTCCTTTTCTTCGATGCCTTCTTCATTTTACTCTCCTTCTACTCCTCCTTTTTCTCTGCCTTTTCCTCCCACCTCCCACACATTTCCTCTGTATTCTTGTACCCATCTTTCGTGCTCTATCACATCTTCTTTGTATTTATTATACTCCTCTTTTCATATTCTTCCTCGAATCAACATTAGGGTATTTGAAACAAAGTTGTTCGCTTCCATTTCAGAAAATATTTTGAATGATATAATTATGTTAGATATGTATACCTATGTTTGAGAATGTTGTTTGTTCTGGTGTAGGTATATTAGGGAATTTTCAGGAGATAGGTAACTTTCGGTAGTACAATGAACTTTGAAATAATTGAATATAGAAGTAAACACTGAATGTTAGACACATTATACGTATACGTACTTGCATTATCATCGCACACTATATAGGTAAGGATCGCACATTTTCTTCCAGATTTTCCCCCGGATGCATTTTTGTAAATAAGGAAAGTTTTTCACATGAAAAATATCGTCATTTCCCTGGTGACCATTAGTTGACGTCGTCTCTTCTCTATGTAAAATAAATCGTTTCATATTACACTATGTACCTGAGTCTGATTTATATGATTAGACATTACGTGTAGTGACTTTACTATGTGAACCAGTTGTAGTCACTTTACTATGTGACACAGTTGTAGTGACTTTCCTTTGATCCCTTTTGGCTCTTGGAGAATGCTGGGCCTCCATAAAGTTCATACACGTGAGTTGTATGAACTTACACGATTCTGTGTTAAACTTTGGACGTATCTATATGTATAGGATTTTCACATCCTGGAAAAATATGAAACCTCTTTTCCTGAACCACAACACTAACTTGGTACGATTGAACAACAACAACATGCTTAATGTGATATTCCTCCCAGAGGAATCCAAAGAATCTCATGGGTACAAACGGGTACAATGCAATTTCTCCTGAAGATAGTGTATTGTACCAAAAGTTACCAACCCAACCGCTTAGATGTAAATATGCATGACATCGACACTTTATGAGTGTTGATTCTATTGTTTTCCTCTGTTCAGACTGATGTAATTGTAAAATAAATTGTGTGTTTTTATTTTATGTACAACAAATCATAATCCTGTTGGTTGATTGGATTTTCTTTTCAAATGGATTCTGTCTCATGTTTAGCCACCCCCATAGAATAAGATCATCTATTTCACATAAAATTGCACTTATTTTCGAAATGTTGTCTGGAGTATTTTCAATGGTGGGTGGATCATAAAATGGCACATGATTATATGTTTGTATTTTCAATTTGTAAAGTGTCGTACAAATTCCCGACTACACTACTGGATATGATATGGATTAGATTGGATTAGTCTGATTTGATTTTCAATGTTTTGCCTCGAACCAACATCTATAAGTTGAAAATTAAACAAACCAACAGCAGATGAGAGGGACAACAGCGCCAACTATCAACGTAACAACTAAAATGATACAGCCCTAGACCAGATCAACAATGGGTGCAGTAACTGCAGCACCCACAAAACACATATGTATTTAATAATTAATAATGCACACAAGTACAAAATTCGTTTGGTTCGAAGATAGAATCTCCGCTGGGTTGAATGATAGAGATTGCCTCAGGGAATAATTTCTCCCATTGCCTATAATACTGCATATTCTTTGAACAAATACAATAATTATAGAGCTCTATGGAAATGCGAGTAATAATCTAACTCTGCAGGGTTTATAGGAACGTATGCTGTAAGTGTCTTTATGACGTGTCTGCGAAAGATGGCATTTTCTTGAGTTTTTGTTGAATTCAATTGTCTAGTTAGGTACTACCAAACAAACGTCAATACGAGCATTTCACATGCGGGAATTCAGCGCAGAGAGCGGTTATTCGGAAAAGATCTCACTTTTCTAGATTGGTGAAGTGATCCCGTTTGGAAAGTCTCTATTTCTAGGAAGTTACGGAAAATCGACATTCCTGGTACTAAGTGCTACTCCTATTACTAAAATTTTGATTTCTGAAGAATTTCACGCAGAGAGTACTTCTGAAAAGTTTCGCCTGCGGCGATCCTGGAAAGGCCATACTGGAATGCCCCCCCCCCTTCCTCCAATATGAGAAGGATATACTATTTCACTTCAATTCCACGTTCATTGACATTGTAATTTCACATTTCAAGTACATAAATCATATTTTTCTCACATTGTCAAATGAGATTGCCAATTTTTTATTGCTTCTCGTAATAAAACACCAATGTTCACCAAACTTGCAAATTAGTGCCAGTAAACGCTATTGAGTCTATTGTCCAAATTGTTTATGGTGGGAATTTTTTGTATATGAAATGCAACATGTTACAAATCTTTGCGGTGAGTAGTGACAATTTCAGAGTAAACCAGGAGTAATTAATCATTTTAATTGATTCTTTGTTTCAACGACAGTACGAAAAATGCTGATTCTGGTATTGCAGTATAACAATAGGCAAGCAAGCAAAGTTACAACTCTTTTTATTTTTCAATAATTGATATGATTATTTATTAAAATTTATTATTATAGTCATATCTTAACAGAGATTGAAAGTAAAACATAGTATATCTACTTTAGATTCAACAATTTTAATAATAGTGGATTTCACCAATTGTTAAGCTAACAGCCTGTGAAGTTCAATTTTATTTGTATAGGCTTAACAGGCTGTTCAACTAACGGGCTTTTAGGGGCTAGAATGTAAGTTAGTGAAACCCACCCTCGAATGTACATGAATAGGTAAGCTCAGGACTTCAGGACATAAAGCTGAAACACAAACGCGGATAAACCAGGATATTTGTACAGGATATTATATAGAAAGCCATTAGTTCCAATGATATGTAAGGGGAAAATGTATAGCCGATTCAATAAATAAATTATGTTCATATGTGAAAGAAGGAAAAATATATGGGTCTTCAGGACATAAAGCTGAAACACAAACGCGGATAAACCAGGATATTTGTACAGGATATTATATAGAAAGCCATTAGTTCCAATGATATGTAAGGGGAAAATGTATAGCCGATTCAATAAATAAATTATGTTCATATGTGAAAGAAGGAAAAATATATGGGTACTCTATCCTACTTTACATTTACAATTTATACCACTAATAAATAATTTATAATATGAAAGTCATTAACATAATGGAAAATGAGTAGATCGATCATAGTAACGCCTACAAACTGCATTTCCACGCTATAAGCTATGCATTCGAAATGCATTTTTCCTGTAATATTTTTAGCTGAATAAATATTGATCTTTTTAGCTGCTATGGTGCAAATAAATATAGACTTTGATGTACAAGGTACAAACAAAAGAACAAGGTAAGAAAATTCGGAAGTTCAAAAATCGCTCTTTTCAACAACTTTTCTTACAAGAAATAATTTGATCTAGTAATCCGGTGCTTGTGACATGTTAGGACTAGTGGTTCAGTGAATTATACAGAACTTCTTCGGAAGAAGAGTCCTTTTTCCCCCCAAATATCAAAATTGTACAAACCGTTAATAATACAAACCGTTCAAACGTTTTGATGAAACAAACGAACTGAGGGAAAATTGGCAAAACTTTGAACTCACTTCATTCAAAACCTGTTTCACTGGAAGTTTTAGGGTGACAATCATAGAGACAAAAGAAAAAAGACTAAAAAATTAAAGCTGTCACTGAACATCAAAATCTATGACAGCAAAATCCATCGAAAATGTTAACATCTATGATGGCAAAGTAAATCGAAAATATCAAAATCTCTACATGGAAAACTCAGAATACTAATAATGAAATTATTAAAAGTGGGAAAGCTATAGAGATTGAAAAACTCAAGTCGGATAATCCAAAATTCCCGATGGGAAAATACATACATCGAAAATGACAAAACCCAAGAATAGATATACTCGTACTAACGAAGAACATTCGATGAATGGAGAAAACCAACTGGAAGAGAACTAGAGAAGTTAGAGAAGTGAAAAGAATTGATACCTATGATCTTACTGACCTCACCTGAGAGTCTATTAATTGAATACACTCGAGTGAAAGAAAGGGGAAAGGGGTGTACCCTGGCAATTCCATACACAAGGAAATAGAAAACTGCCCTTGATAAAGCTCGCGGTAAGCTTTCATATAAATATAAAGGTGCAACCCTTGACCAAACACAATTCATTACCAGTATCAGTCACCGTACGTGAGGATACCCAGGAACACACAACAAACCCACCATGCAATTCCTCGTAAGTTACTGTTTTAATTGCAAATTTTAAATAGTTTCAGTGTTAAGAGTTAAAACGAATCATTTTTTGTTAAACTTTTGTGTTTTAATAAATTTCCATAAGTATTCCGTGTAAAAAGTTTCTAACAATCAAAAATAGTTTTCATCTAACAATCAAAATAATCTAATGAATCCCATCTAACAATCAAAAGCTGCTGTGTATTCAAATTCAAATGCTAATTTCAATTACATATTTACGTATGTGCATTTTGTTGGCAAAAGAAACTTCCAAGTTATAAGTAGTTATAGTGTTGTGGATAAGTTAGAATCGAATAAAATTAGATTTGTTCAACCAACGAACGTGTCAATTTTCCAAATCAAAAAATTCAAGTGATCCCATCCATCTTATTTTCCAAGAAATTTCCAAGTATTATATTGGAAATATTTAAACACTTTGGAAGAGAAACAAAAAGAAAAATTCCGTCAAAAGATGGTAGAAAATGCCTACAAGCCTATACCGTTTTTCTTGAACAATAAAGTTGGGCTTTTGAAAGAATAACTACATATCTAGTATCTAACAACATAACACCATTCTAAGTTACTCAAAAAAAGATGGGTTAGAATTTTATCCGGTTTCCCAACTTTCAAGGTTTTGCACAAACCAATCGTTTATCGTTTCAAATCAGAATAACAAATAAAATTATTAGAACGGAATCACTTTTGATTTTGATAAAAATATCACCAACATTTTTGCATGTCTTAACGTAATTGGTGCAGAAAGGACTTAGGAATAAGTGCAAGTGCAATACCTATGTACTATTTCTGCCAAGCTGATTTGTGATGGATAACCATGAATTAACTTACAAGATCAAGATCAGAATAAAATTATTTACGTTACAATGCCAAAATTTACATAATTTATATTTTTATAAAATTAGACAGGCGACAAGCTTCGTATGGCGAATAATTTCTTGGTGTTATTAGTATTATTTCCTTTTTTTAAATGAAAAAAGAACGTAACGAAAGGGAAAAATGCAAATATAACGCAATAGTTCTAAATAATGAAAATGAAATCGACATAATTAACATCAGGAAAGGAAATTTTTGTATATTTCCAGTTGAATAATCTACATCAAATATAAAAATATTTACATACCTTTCTCAACAAAATACATCTGATACATGGCGACTCTAAAACAATCTTTTTGGTTTTGTGTTACAGGTAGCTTTCGTCGCCACCCTGGCCTGTGCCTCCGCTGCCCCAAGCGTCTACGGCCCATACCCAGCCGCCCCAGCCTACCCTGCCTACCCAGCTGCCCCAGCCTACCCAGCATACGCCGGAGCTTACGCTCATGCCCCAGCCCCAGTCAAAGTTCTGCCAAGTGGATTCTTAGCCGACACCCCAGAAGTTGCCCACGCTAAGGCCGCTCACTTGGCTGAGGTTGCTAAGGTTGCTTCCAAGGCTGCCTACGCCCCAGCTCCAGCTTACGCTCCAGCTCCATATGCTTATGCTGCCCCAGCCCCATATGCTGCCCCATACGCCGGAGCTTACGCCCACGGACCAGCTGACATCAAGGTCCTTCCAAGCGGATACTTGGCTGACACCCCAGAAGTTGCCCACGCCAAGGCTGCTCACTTGGCCGAGAAGGCTAAGGTTGCTGCTGCCGCTGCTGCCAGCCCTGACCACGAAAGCTACGCCTATGCCCCAGCCCCATACGCCTACGCCGCCCCAAAATACTACGGCTCTCACTACTAAGATCTCCTCAGCAACAACAACAACATGCTTAATGTGATATTCCTCCCAGAGGAATCCAAAGAATCTCATGGGTACAAAGAGGTGCAATGCAATTTCTCCTCAAGATAGTGCTTTGCACCATATTAAACGCTTAGATGTAAATATTCATGACGCCTAATTTCACAAGTGTTCATCCTATTCTATTTCCTAAAATTTTCTACTCTTCCTCTACATTCTACAAATCTACATAACTAGTTGTTTTTCTAAAAATAAAAGAAGACAAATCTTCTTCAAAAACTTATATTTTACTGTTGTTTCTTAAATGATTTCTTTCCAGATTGTAGAAAAGCATTGTCCATATAGGAGTATTATTATGAAACAAAGTTCTAGGTATAATGTCTGTAGTTACAAGATTGCACACATGCGAAAAGCAGTTTTTTTTTAGAAGAAAATTAGTTATGTAAGTACCTACTGCAGTAACTTCATACATAACTGTATTAGTTCAGAATTCATGAGAAAATTTGATAAGTGGAATGTTAGTTAAGAAAGTTGTTAAAAATTATTCATTCAGCTCTAGACTAGCTTCACAAAAAGCATTGGAGAAAAACTAGAAATCAAATAACATTGAATAAAATCAAAAATAAGTAAAAGTGGAGATTTGAATTTTATTTTGAATGAAAATGAATTGTTTTGGAAAATTGTGATGACAGGATGAAAATGAGGATGACATGATGAGATCATTTAGGCGACATATGAAGCTCTAGCGTGTTCAGCAAAGTGAGCAACCTTGGCAGCGGCTACTTCTGGTGTATCAGCCAGGTATCCGTTGGGCAGGACAGTGATGGAAGCTGGGGTGTAAGCGTATGGGCTAGCGTAGGAGTAAGCTCTGTTGTAGTCTGTGTTGTAAGCTTGGATGACTGGGGTAGCTTGGGCAGAAGCTTTGGCAACTTCAGCAAGATGAGAGGCCTTGGCAGCAGCTACTTCTGGGGTATCAGCCAGGTATCCGTTGGGCAGGACAGTGATGGAAGCTGGGGTGTAAGCGTATGGGCTAGCGTAGGAGTAAGCTCTGTTGTAGTCTGTGTTGTAAGCTTGGATGACTGGGGTAGCTTGGGCAGAAGCTTTGGCAACTTCAGCAAGATGAGAGGCCTTTGCAGCAGCTACTTCTGGGGTATCAGCCAGGTATCCGTTGGGCAGGACAGTGATGGAAGCTGGAGTGTAAGCGTATGGGCTAGCGTAGGAGTAAGCTCTGTTGTATTCGGTGTTGTAAGCCTGGATAACTGGGGTAGCTTCGGCAGAGGCTTTGGCATGTTCAGCGAAGTGGGCAGCTTTAGCAGCAGCAACTTCCGGAGTATCAGCCAGGTAGCCGCTGGGCAGGACGGACACGGCAGCTGGTGCGTATTGGTTACCCTGGGGGTAGGTTTTGTAGTAGTTGAGGTAGTAGTTCGTCACGTAGTCTGGGGCTTCACCGACAGCAGCAGCGGCTTTAGCTTTCTCTTGGAAGTGAGCGATCTTGGCGGCAGCTACGTCTGGGCTGTCAGCAAGGTAGCCACTGGGGTAGACGACACCCTGGGCCAGAGTGCAGGCCATGGTAGCGGCGAAAATAATCTAGAACAAAATTACCACAAAACAAATTAGTACTATTCATTGCTGAAACTGCCGAATTTTCAATCAAAGCTGACTATTTTTTTAAAACCCAATATAAACCGGTTATAGCAAATTAGATGATTTGATCTACCCATTAGGTAGGTAGTAGGTAGCAGCTACTTATGTATAAGAAAGGAAAACTCAAAGTACTTACAAAGAATCTCATGGTCCTGGCTGTCTTCACTAGAGCTGAAGATGTGAATGATGATTAGACGAGGATCCTCTGACTTTTTATAATCATTAGTATCATCTCGATGGACATTATGATATTGTCAGGCCTACCCCCTTGTTAATTACGTAACTATACCACGTGCGATACATCCATAGGAATTAGAACATGAGAAACCTCTTGTAATGACAAATGTTGCTTCCTCGTAGGATTCAATGAGGTTGATACAGTGTCCGATTGATTCAGATTATCGTAATCTCATTTCTATTGAATGTGTTTCTACTTTCTACTTAGGATTTTATCGGATTCTGTCTGACAAGAAGTCGATTCTATCATATTAACTTAATGTTTACCGGATGATAGAATTATCACCCACTTGGGCTTAAAAATATGATACAAAATTAGTTCATCAAAATTTAATATTTTTTGAAAACTACCTACGGTTCAATAAAGTTAATTTACATTACACAAGATAAATAATTAATTGTACTTGGAAAGGAGAAAAGATTTCCATCAGTAGTAGTGGTAGCAATAGCTGAAAAGTTTGCCATTTAATTAGCATTTTGGCGGTCTTTTTAGGGAAGACTTCAATTTCACGGACAAATTCTTTTGGCTTTTTTGACTGCGAGTACCTGACTAAGCTCACGGTGCTCGGTTATGATAAAAACTATGCGAAATGTGATTTCAAAATAAATAGGATTGACCTGGTCAAGTCTACCAAACTTGCCCATTATTTCAATCAATGGCTCTCACTGCTCATTGAGGTCCAGCAAACGCATGGAGACTATGGAGAGTTGTGATGGTGTTTCGCCCAAAGCGTATCACGGCGAGATGATATTAGCTGGCATCGTCATACAAACGATAATCCGTGTTCCTTTCCTTCGGTTATAATCGTAACTAAATAACTGATCAGAGTGTAGTGGCGTGGTCAACATCCTTGGGAAGCACCGCTTAACTTCTTCTCAGGGCCGTATTTAGGGAGGCAGGAGGTCCGGGACCCCCCCAGGCTTTCAAGATCTTTCTTTACTGTAGGCTGGACTCCGAAAGTTTGGAGCGCCCACCTCCCCTTCTCCCGGAAGTCACTGTTTGGATTCTTGCCCCCCCCCCTCCCCTACTCAAAACTTGCCGAGAATATAGTAAGCGATTTTGTGATTAACCAACCTAGATTGTAATTCCCACCACTCAAGCGCAGACCTGAGTCCCTTACAGTCTGAGCGTGAGAGGTGGAAAAATCTAAATAAAGACCTGGGTCTGTCAGAGCGTCTGAGATATCTAGTCTCATAAGCTTTTTCCCCCCACTCACGTTTCGTCTGACAGACCCTGGTCTGTGAGACGGTCTGAGCGTGCGTGGTTAGCCTGCCAGTGGATCAGCATACTATAAAAGGGTTTACAGCTTCCCTTGTTAAAAATCTCACGCCACACTACTTTGTGGAGCTTAGCACAACTTAGGCACCCTTCATCCTTACACTTGAGCCGCAAGGTGGGTTTTTTGTGTACGCCACTGTAACTGATTGACCTTCCAGTGGTCTTGTCCCAACCATGAAACATGTAGACAATACGTTAAACTGATGGACACTATTCATTCATGACCTGTAGCTATAGGTGGATTAAAATGTAATACATTTTAATGTACAATGAAGAACCGCCGACCACCTAGACCTAGATTATCTCACAAGTGGGGTCAAAGAAAGAATCTTTCAATTGATATCAAAGAACACAAAGTTTCTACTATGGTTCAAATTGATATGATTTCCCTGCAAAGGTCTTCGGGTGGCTCCATTTATTTCAAAATATCGACTTAATACTACTTTCAGTTCAATTTTTGAGACTATGTATTTGTAAGTTGCAGTTGTAATGAGTAAAATTTACTAACAACGAAAGAATGCAGAGAGAGACAATCAATAATTTATTGATGAGCTGCCCAGCGTCTGTGTTGCCATATGACACAGCATACTACTCAAACAGACATGTCACATTAAAATTAAATTGAAAAGATTAAAATTTAAAAAAAAAAAAAAAAAACATGGATAAATTGGTGTAGGTGGTTGAGATTGTATCAACATTGCGGTGAGCTGTAGAGATGGCGATGGATAATAGCGAGCGTATGGAATTAACGTAAGAATAATAGGGATAACGTAAGAATTTGCAAGATGGGGGAAAGTTCAAAATCAAGTACGGGTGGTCGTCTCTGTCAATCACCTATTCGTCAGACAACTAGGACATTATCTTCCTGAAGACATACTGTGTTTCATTGTACTTTTCAATTTATTTTCTCAATCAACATGTGTGACTTCTTATATGAGTGACGTCAAAGTCTACGTAACAAAAAATCCTTATGAAATGCATTAACATATCACATTCAATAATTTATAGATCACTTGGGGATTTGTAGGATGACGTCAAATTTTGAATTCCCTTGCTGAGGGCTGAAGAACTGCAGGACAATTTGAACCTGATATGAACCGTGTGGACAGGAATTCAAGGGAGGATTCCCTGCCAAACTAAAATAATTGTGTTGCATAATACGGGGCTTTGTCTGAAAGTTTGTTTGTTTCATCATAGTTAGCGAATGGTGTTCCAATGTTGATGAAAAGTGGCAAAAATGTTCAAACATAAAGGAACTGTGATCATTA
Organism: Diaphorina citri; assembly: GCF_000475195.1. NCBI lineage: Eukaryota > Metazoa > Arthropoda > Insecta > Hemiptera > Psyllidae > Diaphorina > Diaphorina citri. The sequence goes on along the minus strand of NW_007378317.1, from coordinate 79,990 downwards.
AAGTTTGAGCTCGATCGAGCTTTGGCAAGCCCATTTCCCAAGTAAGAATTAAAGTTCACTAAACTTATTACTTACGAGTCTTCGCACTCAATTTATTGCTGTTTTACTTAAGTTAGTTTATGAGCTAGTGACTATCAGCTATCAGCCAAATACTCGATCCCATCTTTAGAACAACCTTTTTCGAATAATAGATGTGGGGATTCTGGGGCGCATTGATGTGCTTTTTCTTGCAGATACTTACGGTACTCGTAAAACGCCCTATGGATTGAAAGCTAAAATAGACCTAGACAGTATCTGTACGTTATTGTGTTTCCTTCATCCTATACAAGGATGTTTCATATCGTATCCTTGGGCTAGATACATATTGGTGACATCCCTATATAAACAGTGATACCCTTATCACTAATCATCAGTCACTTGGCATCACTTGTTCAGTCATCAGGAGCAGGGACAACAAGGAAATAGACACCATGAAATTCGTCGTAAGTACTTGAATTAGAAACTGATAGGGAATCTCACAGTAGTTTGAACTAGGTTGATAGTAGGAATGTATTGTGATGAGGATGAGACTTCAACAATAAGTTGGAACACTACCAATTAAATTCTGAGCGTTATTATTCAAAAATATAAACATAAATTGAGAAGAACTAATAATATCCTTATCTTACAGATCACTTTCGTTGCTATCTTGGCTTGTGCTTATGCAGAAACCGCTGTCCAACCAAGCGGATACCTGGCTGATACTGCTGAAGTTTCTCAAGCTAAGGCTGAGCACTTTGCTGAGAAAGCCAGAATTGCCTACGCTGCCGGAACTACCCCAGACTACTACACCACCTACTACAACAACTACTACAGAACATACTACCCAAACACCTACAACGCCCCAGCTACCATCACTGTCCTACCCAACGGATACCTGGCTGATACCCCAGAAGTAGCCTCCGCCAAGGCTGCCCACTTCGCTGAACATGCCAAAGCTTTATACTCTGCCGGAGCCAGCCAAGATTACAGTGGAGTTTCCTCCTACGCTAGCCCATACGCTTACACTCCAGCTTCCATCACTGTCCTGCCCAACGGATACCTGGCTGATACCCCAGAAGTAGCTGCTGCCAAGGCCTCTCATCTTGCTGAAGTCGCCAAAGCTTCTGCCCAAGCTACCCCAGTCATCCAAGCTTACAACACCGAATACAACAGAGCTTACTCCTACGCTAGCCCATACGCTTACACCCCAGCTTCCATCACTGTCCTGCCCAACGGATACCTGGCTGATACCCCAGAAGTAGCTGCTGCCAAGGCCTCTCATCTTGCTGAAGTCGCCAAAGCTTCTGCCCAAGCCACCCCAGTCATCCAAGCTTACAACACCGACTACAACAGAGCTTACTCCTACGCTAGCCCATACGCTTACACTCCAGCTTCCATCACTGTCCTGCCCAACGGATACCTGGCTGATACCCCAGAAGTAGCTGCTGCCAAGGCCTCTCATCTTGCTGAAGTCGCCAAAGCTTCTGCCCAAGCTACCCCAGTCATCCAAGCTTACAACACCGAATACAACAGAGCTTACTCTTACGCTAGCCCATACGCTTACACCCCAGCTTCCATCACTGTCCTGCCCAACGGATACCTGGCTGATACCCCAGAAGTAGCTGCTGCCAAAGTCTCTCACTTCGCTGAAGTCGCTAAAGCCACATCTTCTGCTAGTTCCAACCCATTCTACTCAGAATACTACACCTGGAACGGAAATGCTTGGGTTGCCAACCAATAAGCCTATACCAGGGGCGAATAACCGGCTCGAGGGCAAAGAGGATTGAGGAAACCTGTCATGGTTTGATCAGTAACTCTTGAGACTTCGATACTACCTCAAAAACACACAAATAGATACCAATAACAGCACTCCATGTAAATAAATCTGCAGTATTAAAATGTGTACATTATGGTTGAAAATAAACTTTCCTTTAATATGTACACATATTTTTACTTTTTTTAAATTGGTTAATTTTCGACCTGTAAGCTCCTCGCTGCTAAAGCCTTTTTTTTTCAGAACCATTAAAGCTTGATTGTCATGTCATACACGGATAGTGGGTTTTCTCCGTAATGAGTGTAGTTCGGCCAATAACTTTAAACATTTCCAATTTTTTTTACGAAAAATACGGGTCCAATAAAAATTGTTCCGAGACAACCTATACTAAAGAAAAGAAAGAAAGAATAAGAGAGTAGCAATATAAAAACACAATAGTGAACTTTATTACAAATACGTTAAACAAGAACAGTAATAACAGAAAAATTATTTTATTTTATTATCAAAGCAAATTGAAGAGAAAAAATAAAAAACTCCTGAAGACCAAGACACTTTGACTTTTAGTTTTTCGTACTAGAATTCCAAGAAAACCAAGTCGAGTATGTAATGTTGTTAGATAACGGACTCGATCAAAACTACAAATGATTACGAAAAGTTTTCACACTCCGATCTGGTTCAATACTCGGAAGGGCGAACAAGAAAACTGAACCAAAAGTCCAGAGCAAAACCGAACTTGCCTCTAGAAGTCATTAACTCGTAAACCTGTCACGGGCGAAACTTTCAATCACCTCGGTGTTCATTAGGAAAACCTTTGACGTAAAAGTTTGTCCTTTCCGTCACTGAGAAATGAATGAGACATCTACCTTTTCAGTCCTTTCTAGTGGTCCATGTGAGAGGTCTACGAGAGAAAGCTTGACGATGACGAATTGGAAATTGAGCTTTATGATTAGGACTTGGAAATCAGGAAAAAGTTGAGGAAAAGTAGTAATTTCGCCGTGAAATGAAGGAGACACCTATCCTTTTAGTACTCGTAGATTCGTATAAGCTCAACACTTGTTTTGGGGCTGTTTGCCCTTACACCTAAGCCTCAGACTGAGCTTTTTGTGTACGGAGTTAAGCTGAACCTCTCAAGTACTTGTGATAGGCCGACGGGAAATCTTAACAATGATGACTTGGATTTTGGAAACTAGGGATAAAGCAGCAACGAGATAGAAAACTTGAGAAAGCTTGCTTGAAGAAATTAAAGTATAGGCCCGAAATTTGAGTTGACAAAAGTTTTACCTATCCTACAGAAAAAGTGGAGAACTCATTCATGACTTGCAGGAAGAAATCACTGGAATGTGTGATTGAACGCTGAGAGAAAGACTATAAGTAGTTATTATAGGTTGTAGTTGTAGCCATCTTCAAATTCAAATGTCTCCATCTCCTTTTGCTGAATTCGCTGTCGGCGATTCCCAGGTATTGTGTTATGCCACTTCTATAAGTTTCAGCCAGAGATGCAGGACATGAGGACATGTAGAAGTGTCAGAGATGTGAGGGTGTCAGTTGTGTGGAGCGAAACGGTCCAAAGCTACAAAGGTCCGAAGAGGCCGAAATGGCCTAGACGTCAGACTGGGAAGGTGCCACCCGCACGTGTAGAAAATAACTAGCCGAGTAACTGTACACCCTAAATGTCCTTGGTTGAAGCTTTGCATGGTATATATGCTTCAGTGACCCTTTACCAGGAATCATTCACAGTATCAGTCACTCAGAGTGAGGATACCATCGACATCATGAGAATATTAGTAAGTACTTTCTAGCTTTCGAATTTCTAGTTTTACTTTTCTTCCTAAGCTTTCCAATGTCTTTAAAGTAACTTTCTTTTTTCACAAGAATCAAAAGTTCACCTTTGCAAGTGCCGAATTCAATAAGAGTCCAATGTCTACCTTTAAAAGTGGCTTTAGTTTTGTATAGGACATATACCTAGATACTTTTCTTCATAAGCTTTTCAATGTCTGCCTTTAAAAGTGGCTTTCTTTTGCTGATTAGAATTCAAAGTGGCTTTCTTTTTGTGATAAAAATCGAAAATGACTTTCTTTTTTGGTAAGAATTCAATGTTTACCTTTAAAAGTGTCAAGTCTTTTAAGACTCCAGTGTTAATACCTTTCAAGTGCCTTTCTTTGTGATAAGAATCATATAAAAGTTGATCTTCAGGGAAATGAAATTTCCAGTCAAATTAGAAAACTTTTGAAAGTGTTTCAAGTTCAGCCTTTGTAATTTGCTTCCTTTTGATGACTAACTATTATCATTTTCAATTGAAACTAATCAAAGAGATACTGATATAGTATTAACAAAGCCGGTAAATTGGAGTCGAAGAAAATTGCTTTTACTTTGAACAAGTTTCCACTTCATTATTTATTGATTTGTTTACCAAGTGCATCTAGTGTTTTTCAAGTTATTATTGGGTGCATTCCTTCAACATATCGTAGTCCAATTAGCAGCAAGAAAGAAATTTCAAACTCAAGTTTAATTGAACTCTGTGCCTTTCTTCAAAAGTTGACAACAAAGAAGGTATATTTTTTATTGGGGATTTCAATTAGGTCTGTGTTTCTTTACCTACCTGTCCATGTTATTAATGTTATATTTTCCAACTTCTTGGCAAACTTGGGAAATCAAGTTTATAGGATTGTACAATGACTTACATAGAGGATAGTTAGGAAATGACCGGTAAATCCTATCTTTGCATTATTTCTTAAATACTCAACTTTCATCAACCGAAGCTACTCGTAGAATACTTTACTTTTATGAACCTCAGTGGTGTAGCTGTTAGCGCGATGGACTTCAGATCTAGATGATGGTGGTTCGGGTCCAAGTCAAGTCATAAAATTTAGCATAGTGTATTGGGGAACGACATTCGTGACGAGCATTTCTGCTCAATAATTTCTTCCCTCTTTTACATCGGCTTGCATTGTTTTCCTTCCTGACCATTTGTGCACCCTACACAAAATGTATTCTTAGCAAAGTTTGAATTCATAACAATAGTACCCCTCCGAAAGTTGTTTTGTAAACAAAACACCAACATGATTTCCAAAGACAAACATCATTAAAGCTTTGTTTTTTTGAGCAGACCTGATCTAACGAGAGGTTTAAATCAATAAAGAATTGCCAATGACTTATCGCCAAGCTAAAACCAGAAATAACTATCTTATAAATATAAATTCCGGCTTTATTAGTTGACGTCTGAGTTGATTCCATTTATACGAGATAGATAGTTATAGTTGGACATATACGAGAGTTAGATAAATTGTATCAACTCCACCGAGAATAAGAATAGACGCGGCGATATTTTTAGACCAATGGTCATTTCTCGTAGGGAAACAAGGCGGGTGTAATTATTAGTGGCAGTGCCCGGGGCAAATCAGGAGTTGAACCCACGCCAAGTTCGCCCTCGAGAGTTGTAAATCAATTTACAGGAAAAACAAGATCAAGAGTAAGGTCTCTTGTCTGGAGACACTCGCCTCTGTCTCTCTCCGTTTAGATTTTCAAGATCAATGAAATTGCATGGGAGTTTTGACAGGGTTTGTCATTCGATTTTGTTTGCTTAGAAACAGTTTTACGTGATTTTATTTGAAATCTTTCCCTGTTTGTATGGGTCAAATTTTGCACATTTCATTTGATTTTTTGATCAACTTTTTGTATCTTGGATGAAAGGTGAGGAATAACTTTTGCATTATTATTTGTAGGATTTATGGTTACAAAGGACTTTTTACTGCTTACCAATAAGATTTCGTAAGCTGTTAAAGAAATTCATTATTTGCACATCAAACGGTTTTTATCCTGTGAATAACCAAGTTCGGGGTTTACAATCATATGCTAATTTTAAGATTGCTAGGAAACAATGCTCGAGCAGTCTCTAAGCACTCTTTAGACGAAAATGTAGACCCAGGGGTGAGTGGAGGTCAAACAAAAAACCACAGTTTCCATGGCCCATCTAGATTTTAGAATTCTAGATTTTAACGCAAACGCAAACCCAATAATGCAACACCACTGTAACTTCATAACTTCTCTCTAACTTCATAACTTCTCTATAACTTCAGAACTTCCCAGTAACTTCATAGTCACATTATAACTTCATAATTTCTCTATAACTTCATAACCACACTATAACTTAATTTCACCTTGACAGTCATTTCATTTTCGCTCCGGCTTAAGCCATACGATATTCAGCTAGATTTACGGCAGTTTATATTTAATCTGTATCACTCGAGTCAAAGCCACCCATTACGTAATCTCACTGTTCGACCACAACCCAGTGGTTAGCACGAGACCAAGACCATGTGGCCTCCGTCATTACACCCGCTGGCATCCGAAGGAAAATGAAAATTTCTCATACAGGGTTTATACGCTTTTCCCGGAATGAAATTCCATGACTTTTCCAGAAAATTTTTACGAGTTTTCCAGAAAATTAGGGGGCGGAGGTACTTAAAAATCAGTAAGATTACCCCTTAATTTAAATAAAATATGCAATATGCAGAACGTCATGGAATATGAGGGGGAATGCGCCGCAGACTGTTTTTCGGAAAAAACTTGATTGATTTCTAATCTTTTTTGGGGTGGGATGGATTTTTGTTTATTTTTTGTGGGCACTTGATTTATTTTGGGAGGAAAGACTTGGCGGTTCAATTGACCGGGTGGCAAATTTCATGACTTTTCCAGGTTTTCTTTAAATTTTCACGATTTTCCATGACTTTTCGATGACTTTTTGGCCAATTTTCAGATTTGCGTAAACCCTGTCATAGCGGTCTGATTTATGACGCGATAATCATTGGAACGCGTTGGATTTCTATGTAGGAAGCCAACTTGAGTTTCTAGGAGTAAGAGTACTATTGTAGATTGTAGGCTTGTAGTTTGAAAATTGAGCCTGTTTTTATGCTAAGAAAATTAATGTTCCACGGACGGTTTTTATATTTTTCCTTTTATAATTACTTGTCATGAAAGATTAAAATGCTCGGTTTCAGTGTCACTTAACCAATAACTTCTGGTCATTTTGTTAGCTCAATAACTCTTTTGTTGTTTAAGTTTATCCCCTAGTATTTCTCAATAACGGCTTCTAACCATAGATGTGTTGTATTTTGTGTTTCAGGTCGTACTTTGTGCAACAGTAGCCCTCGTGCTAGGAGCACCAAGCGCGTACTACGCTCCCCTGAAATATGCCCCCCACGCCCCCCTTCCAGCCCCTGCCCCCACCACGCCACCACCTCCCACCACAACCCCTCCACCACCCCCACCACCAGCACCAGTAGTGTATAGACCTGTACCCTACACCTACCTGCATGCTCCTGCACCAGTAGCCTACGTGCCTGTTCCAGCTCCAGCACCCAAACCTGCACCAACACCTGCACCTACCCCTGCTCCTACCCCAGCACCTACCCCAGCCCCAACCCCTGCACCTGCACCAGTACCACACCCAGTTGAAGTTAAATCCAAATACCACAGCCAAGATGAACTCGGTAACGCTGCCTATGGTCATGCTGAACCCACTCAGACTCATCACGCTATCCAAGATGTTCATGGAAACAAAATCGGTAGCTTCAGTTACGTGAGACCTGATGGTAGTGTTCATAGAACCGACTACATTGCTGACGGTGCAGGTTACAGAGTGGCTTCCAATGAACTTCCTATTGGACCCGTACCAGCCCTGGTACCAGTTCCTCACAAGCTCCACAAGAGAAGTACCTGGGGTCTATGGGCGCCTGCCCCAGCACCTCCTGCTCACCCTGCTGATACACCAGAAGTAGCTGCTGCCAAGGCCGCTCACCTTGCTGAACACGCTAAGCTAGCGCCCCGTGCCCCAGCCCCTGCACCAGCCTATGGGCACTGGTCACCCCCACCCCCAGCCCCACCAGCCCCCGCTCCAGCCCCTGTCCTACCCAGTGGATATCTCCCAGACACACCAGAAGTTGCCGCTGCTAAGGCCGCTCACTTTGCCGAGAAAGCAAAGGTCGCTGCTACCCCCGCTCCTCCTCCACCCCCAGCACCAGTACCATATGCCTACGCCCCATACGCTCTACCCTTCCCAGGACATTACGCCCCCGCCCCAGCGCCTGCCCCGGCACCAGCCCCCACCCCAGCCCCAGCCAAGATCACTGTTCAGTACTGCGGACATCTCGCTGACACTCCAGAAGTAGCCCATGCTAAGGCTGCTCACTTCGCTGAGAAAGCCAAGGCTGCTGCCGCCGCTGCTGCTCACCCAGAACACCCTGCCCCAGCACCTGCCCCCGCGCCCGTCCCTGCACCAGCCCCTCACCCCTATGTCTACCCCGCCCCCTATGCAGGACACTATGCTGGTCCCTACGCTAAACCTGTCGTCACGCCAAGTGGCTTCCTGGCTGATACACCAGAGGTCGCGCATGCCAAGGCTGCCCATCTTGCTGAACATGCTAGACACAAGAGAAGTCTGTACGCTCCACTACCAAGATATTCCTATGCTTACGCTTACGCGCCACTGTATGCTCAGACCCCAGCCAGCACCGTACCACTAGTTCCTCTGCTTCCAGTGCACCCTCCAGTACCCGCCCCTGCCCCAGTGGTACCAGCCCCTGCCCCAGTAGTGCCAGCCCCAGCACCTGCCCCAGTCGTACCAGCACCCGCCCCAGCTCCAGTTCCTGTGGCCCCCCTACCACCCTACGCCACCAAAACCACCATCGTGCATAACCCAGGACATGCCATCTCTTACGTGGTCGCCTAAACGACACCAAACCCCCCATCCACCACCTCCTAAGTCACTATTTTAGTACGTTTTTTGTTTAAATTAAGTCTTTGTACAGGAACTCGCCCGGGAATTTTCTCTCCACGATGTGTTCACTTACAAAGTTCAGCGTATACAAGTTATTTTGTACATAGTATAAATTATTATTTTTTGTAGTACCTCAGTACAATTTTGTTCTCCTAATTATTTGAAATGATGTCGATGAATAAAAAAATATAAGAGTTGTTTTTCTTATAAAATTTGGAGACTTTTTCATTGTTCAAAATCAGGAAAATCGATCTTTCCACTATGCAAAACCACACAAGTCGCTCAAGACTCTCAAGAGTGATAGGACAGACAAACAAAAGACGATCTAAACGAAAAATCTTCAAGTTGAAAATTAGACTTCACTTCGTTTTATTTAAATAAAAGCATCCCAATCAATATACCATAGATCAATTGGGACACCACAGACCACTATTAATATTGAAGTTGAAGATATTAATGAATGCCTCCAGTAATATTTTCATTGATGACTTTAGAGTTAGACGAGGTTGTCCCCTCGAATGTGACACCCAGCAAGGTCATCCGATTTGACCAACTAACTTCCAAGTGTCACCCCAGTCTCTAGTCAGCCGTACCTAGTGTATTAATTAGAACCTAAGTCCAATCCAGTTGCGACCACAGTCCTAGTGCATTAGTTAGACCTAATTCGGTCAAGAAAAACACCTGCAGTCAAATGCAGTTTTTGCATTTTTCTTCGAGACCTGTCTGTAACATTTTGCGAGAAGTTATTTTCGTCCATTTTGTGAGATCAGCTCTGAGCATAAAAAACCTTCCTCTCACACATGTGGTATTTTCGAGTATAGAACCTTAGGCATAAAAAACACTTGAACCTGATTCCATATACATTCAAATCGTGTTAGAGACTAGTTAGCTTGGAAGGTAGTGCATCTGCCTTGTAATTGTGGCTTTCTTCTATCCAGTTTTTCCTTCTCTCATCACTTTTGGGACGATAAGACCTAAGCCGTAACAGTTTCCTCTATAGCTGTGTCCACACATAGTCGATGGCCGTCGATCGATGTCGACTGAAACCGTCCCCACTGCGTCGACAACAAAGCTTCACCTCGTCGATTGACATCATCGATCAATGGCCGTCGACTATGTGTGTACACAGCTTATCAAACCTATTAAAAAAAAATCGTGTTTGACTTTCGCAGAGCGACCGATTTAACAATTCTCGTGGTCAGTGCTACCAATAGAACAACCTTGACAGAGACTGATGCATTACGCCGTGTGAGATGGTGTGGTTGGTGAAATTCAGTACACACGACTATAAAAAACCATAAAGTTCACATAAATACCGTAATTACTTCATTTACAATGGGGTTAAGATAGCATAACAAGTACCTATAACAGTGTACCCAATTGTACTTAATGTCTGTCTTGTAACACAATATGAATGGGATTACAGCGAAAATTTTACCTTAGTGGTAAATCGAAATTTCAGACCAATTTGAAAATTTTACTTGGTAAAATAGATCTTGGTGTTTGGTAAAATAGACCGAAATTAAAAATCAAACATTTAAAACAGCGCGAACGACATGCCCATAAGCATTGTTTGTTAAAGCGCTTAAGAGAGAGAAAAAAAAAAAAACATTTAAAAGTTGGGTAGCTTTTAAGGATTACACACGACACCTGGTAAAACAACTAAAAATCAAAAGTGAAAATAATAACATTTAGCTTTAGAGATGTTATGCTATTTTGAATAGAATATTGAACAAAAAAGACAAAAACTTTGACTTTGTCTTTCCTTTTCCAAGTTTCGTTATTTATTGGGCAAAAATATTCTTCTCCGTCGACCTTGTTTTCAAAGTTGCTGTATTTTACAAGCAATAATTTACAATACAAACGTAATTATGCTGAAAATACAGTAGCATGATCATCGTGCTAAAACCTGTATGATTAATATATTGTTTCAATTCAGCCATACCTCTGTGCTACTTTAAAATTAAAAAAAAAAAAATAATAATAAATAAATAAAAAATACTACCTACTTTACTTAGTAACACCTAAATGGGAAGTATTGTGTCTCTTCTCGCTCATCTGATGAGAGGCATACTACGAGATGGGCATGCTACGACACAGACCACAAGCGCCTAATGTAGCAGTTGTTTCATCGCTACGAAATAAAAACGGCGGTGAAACACTCATCTTTTTAATAAAGTAAAAAAAAAAATCTAATAAATGGGATGCATATCCCGTAAAGCTAAAAGTTCACTGAACTAATAGTTTACATGCCATATGCATGCAGAATTGCAGACACTGGTAGATTAGTAGATTTTCTACTAGAAATATCAACTGAACGCGATAATCATGCCCTCTTTAGGAACTCTGGTACCGGGGTTTTAAACTAGTGGATTGTATTGGTGGGTGTTCCATATACACTACAGAGGTGTTCAGTTAGGTGTTAGGAGTAATGACACTTTGGTTCTGCTATTAAATATACATCCGTAATTCAGTACCATACTATACGAATATTCTTAGGTGCTGAAAAATACGAAGGGCATAGCATCTGAATAGTCAGAACTTCTGATGCACATATTTTCATATTTAGTAGCAGTTTTTAAGTTAAAATTCCTCGAAATGCTGAGTTAGAAAACCCAAAAACCTCTACAAATGAGGGAAAAAATTAGTCGAACCGTTAGGTTCTCTATCATCTCTAATTTAAAACAAGCAAAGAGGGGTCAGTTTTCTTCTCGGATTCACTTTCGTAGTCCACAACAATGACAATAATTTACCCCGGGGTCTCTATTAGAATAAAAAAAAAAAAACAATGTAAACACTTATAAACATAGGAAACACTTAACATACGACCAGTCAAATACTGGTCCGGTGCTATTTTTAACAATGAATGACTATTTTGGGGACTGGATAATAAGGTATGTCTACAGAATTTAAACTATGTCGATCGACCTATACAATAAAGATATAGGAAAGATCGGCTGGGAACTGGAAACCCATGTAAAGAAGGTAAGATCAAAGGATATTGGTGGAATGAAAACGCAAAGTTTAAAGTGTGGACGTGTTTCAGTGAATGTCAACCAATTATAGTGCGAACGTGATTATCCAAGCACATAAAAGGAAAACACTGAGGAATTTCCAAAATCCCCTATATCCTGTATATTATACTGTTTGAGGAAAATTGGAAAGATCTGTATTGGTTTGACAATGAACAATAGCTTGAGGTAAAATAGTGAATTCAAATACCTTATGGATTGCTTATTTGGCGATAGCTTTTACAACAATCGCCTTATGCATACAGAATCATGCGTTCCATCACGGTCATTCAAATGACGTCAAACGACAATGTGGATTATACTATTTGGGAAAAATTGGAGAGAAACATTTATTGATGAAATGCGCGAAGTATTTAGGTTTCCAATTGACACTATGTATACCAAACAAGACAATCAAACAAGATGTTAAAATTAATGCAATTTTATTAATATGGAAACAGCCTCCGAAGTTCTCGATGAGACCTTGATAGATCTTGGAAAATGGAATGCCAAACGCTTTCCCGATCCGAGACTTGCTGAACAAGCCAACTATCCATGTCTAGACACTTGACACAAAACTCTGACATCCGTGCAATTTCAGCAAGAGAAATTTTCCAAGGGTCCAATGAAGTCCAATTTGCTTCGACAAAAGACGCACTCACAATGGTAAGACTGCGGTTCAGGACGAACCAATTAAACCCCGGTACCAATACCTGTATAGCTGATGAAAACGAGATCTTTTTTTTTCTTTCAGGTATTTTGCAATCAACAATCCGCTGAAGCCGCAACAATCAAGAAAAATGAGAGCGATTTGAAAAATGTTTTGTAAATCGATGTTAGCGATTTGAAAAAATGTTTAAATCGATTATTTTAAATTGCTCTGTCCGTCTCCAAAGTGTCGCTGTCGCCATACACCTCAAGTTCCCGAGAGTTGATCATGAACTGGATTCCAAACCAAATAGCCCCAGAGTTATTGACAGAGAATATATCAACGAACCAGATCATCGCATTGTGAAGAAGATAAGTGAAGATACCAAAAATGGGAGGAGACTTCGGAGACGGGGCAGAAGATGCCTCCGAAGATGGTCCGTTTGGAGTCAAGGTGGGGGGGTTTGGGGTTCTGGAAAGTTGGCGGAACTTGGGCTCATCCTATATAAACTGGGCCGGGGCTTCATTGGGCACACGTTTGACTTTGCCCTACAGTGTGGATAGTGTCTTACGATAGGTCCGAGATGAAGTTTTTAGTAAGTGCCCGATTAAAAGTTTGTTTTTAAGTTTGATTTTTCAGTCTTTCTTTTTACTTGGTTCAATTTTTAATCTTTTCTTGTTACTTTCTTTTTCTTAAGTTCAATTTTAATCTTTCATGGTTTTCCTTTTTTCCTTAGCATACATAGGAAAGTGATGATTTCGCATATTGGTTTTTCCTTATAAAGTTTTTTTTTTCCTTTTTTTTTGTGAAGTGATTGTTGAAAGAGGAAAACAATTTCGTTCTCGGAACGGCTGGCTTTCTCCTATCCTCTCTTCGATTTCGGGACGATAAGACCATAGCAGTTACAGTTACAGAGGGAACTGTAACTGCTATGGTCTTATCGTCCCGAAATCGAAGAGAGAAGGAAGACAGGATATAGGAGAAAGCCCAGCCGTTCCGAGAACGAACATTATCCCATCAGGATAAAATTCGCCCCGGGCGAGAATCGAACCCGCTTACAAGGCAGACGCACTACCAACTAAGCTAACCAGGCTGGCCAACTCACAAGTTAATAAACACTCTAACGTGAGATTTCGGACCAGGTTGTTCAAAGTCCCATTAATAGAATTAGATATATTTGGCGGTACCCAATACCACCCTCTCTCTGTGATCACCTGAAATGAGTGTTGAAACACCTCAACATTAGACATTAGCATCATCGTGTCAGATAGAAACATAGGGTGTTGCACCACAACAGATTCAATATAACTTCGTATACAGAGTGAAACAGTGACAGTCGCCAACCATCACGGGTGTATGGGAGAAACTAGTGAAACAAGAAAAGACGAAAGAACCAGCCTAGTTAGCTTGGTTGGTAGCGCGTCTGCCTTGTAAGCTGTAAGCGCTAGGCCGCGGGTTCGATTCTCGCCCGGGGCGGATTTTATAATGAAGATGGAAGGTTCGTTCCCGGAACGGCTGGCTTTCTCCTGTCCTGTCTTCCTTCTCTGTTCAATTTCGGGACGATAAGACGATAACAGTTACTGTTCCCATTATCAAACCTCTCGAAAAAAAAAAAAAAAAGACGAACGAATTAAAAGTCCATCCTGTTTAAACTCAATGACATACTATAGCACGACTCTGCCTGGTAGCGTGACTAGAGGAGATACTGAGTGTCAGGGCTGTTCATAGCATGACCACGGGGCCTGGGGATAACTCCAAAAATGGGGATAACTCCTCTGAATATTTTTTTTTTTTTTTTTTAAAGTTTAACTCTTGACTGTTTATATTTAACTCTTGGATTAAGCAAGTTAGATAATCGGCTAAAAACTTTGGAAACAACCAATCTGATCAGTGATCATGATCACTTAATACCTACAAGAGTTTAAGGGCCGGTTCTAGTAAATGTAAAATTTTCAAATAAAGTCGAAATTTTCGTCAAAAACGGCAAATTTTCGCCAAATCCGTTCTAGGTAGAAGGAAGAATTTCAAAAGAATTTTCAGCCAAAAATACTAGAACCCGGCCTAACAAACTTAAATCGAATTTATTTATTTTTATTATTTTTTTTTTTTTTAATAATTGTTTAAACGCATAGTTTTAATGCTTTTACATAAACAATTTACAATTTACATCAATACCTAAGTTTTAATGCTTTTACATATTTAAAATATTCTGATCAGGGCCGGATTACCCATAAGGCAGAATGGCAAGACTGCCACGGGCCCCGCGCTTTTGGGGGCCCCGCGCTTTGAGGACTTACACTAGATATTATGGTTTTTTTCTAAAAAAAGAACTGTCAAACCTCATATAAAAAATAAAAAAAAAAAAAAAAATAAAATGAAAAAATACTCGTATCAATCTTATCCTCAAAGCTGTCATACAAAGTGGTCAGAATTTTGTGACAGTAAAATTCGATTCTTTCTTTCTTAATTTAATCTTTTATTTAATTTATTGATTTTTTTTTCACTCTCCGGGCTACAAAAGTTCAATGCTTTCAAACGTATAAAATTTGTAACTTGTTCTTCTAAATTGCATGCAAGAACCCTTCAAAATTTTGACGTATAAGAAAGATCTATTTGTTAGATATCGATTTTTTTTTGCATGGAGAAAATTGGTAGTTATTAGGTCATTAGAATAGAATAGAAACCCTCTTGATCTAATAATCTAACGTCTTGATCTAATAATCTAGCATAGTATGCAATTATTTTCTTTTTTTCACTCGAAAGAAACCTTGAAAAAATCTTAAGTAACAAAAAATAGTATTCCCTAAGGCTGGATAGTGAGAATAAAATTGGTGAAAATTAGCATCACCCTCAGGGCGCTCAGACAAAAAAGAATCAAAAATAGAATGGTTCAATTTGTAAAAAAAGAGGAATTAAATTTAAATTTAGAGGTGCTAAAAATATTTAATGTAAAGTGGTCCCCCTAAATCCAAAAAAAAAAAAAAAAAAAAAAAAAATTGCTCAATTTTAAAATAATTAAACTTGTACAACAGTAACGAAGGTCATATGTTAGATGTTCGAAGGTCAGTGTCTGGTTAGTGTTGCTCTGAGTTCAGGGGTAACTATTTAATATTGTCCGTAGGTTATCTGGTGGTTTGAACAACATGTATTCAGGTACCTATATTACAGCTGTGGAACACAGTGGAACATGTGAGTTACCCACATTAGGTATCCATATGTTTGAATTACGGTAGTACAACAAGTACCTATTGAGTCTGCTTGGTACAGTAGGTACCAAGTTACTAATTACAGTAACAAAGTAACTGTTCATTCAATGTTTTATTACATCATTGAATGGGATAAACTTACCATTACCTACGTATATTTAATTTTTACATTGCGAGTAGTTACCCATTCCAAGTATTATACCTATACCTGCTGTGGCTTAGCTTGGTCTGCTTGGTAATGGATTCTAGAAATACTAATTAGCAGAGTTCAAGTTCAGTACACTATAGAGCACAAACTCGCACAGAATGTATGTGGTTTAAACTCTAAACCCCAGCTGTTTTTCATTTAGGTTTGATTTAAGATATTTAAGTTTGATGTTTGATAGAGGAACTGTAACTGCGAAGGTCCCACCGTCCTGAATGCAAAGAGAAGGAAGACAGGATAGGAGAAAGCTAGGCTTGCCGAGTACGAACCTCATCTGTTTAGGATAAAATCCGCCCCGGGTGGAAATCGAACCCACGACCTGGCACTTACAAGGCATTCGCGCTACCCTCCTTTAGGGCTGTTTGCCCCTCCAAGCTAGCTAGGCTGGCAGTTTATTGTGTTAATGTTATTACTTACATACTTTTATTTTCTAATTGCAGGTCCGTACTATAAAATGCTGAATGCTCTGATTCCCATCAGTTTCACAGCGCCCACCATTCTGGTTATTTTCTCTCTACCATCGTCTATTCAGTCTCATCTAGCTGTGTTCTCTGCTCTACTACCTCTGGGTAAGTTATACTAATCATTAGCTGCCATCTCTTTAAGGCTGAAGGTGCCCACTGAAAAAAAAAAAAGATTTCTAGATACCTATCAGAACATCCAGGACCCACTAAACGCCCTACTGGCACCTTAGCAGTTGTACAAAGACTTTTTTGAGCAATATAATTAAGCACTCTAATTACATTTTCTCAAACTGAAACTAAAGTGGAGAGATAAGGTTGAGGAAGACTTGAGAGAGAAGCGAGGAGGTGTTAGGTACAAGGGTATGGAGGGGCTAAATAAAGGACAACGCCGAAACCAAATAAAGAAAAAGTGCATTGAAAGAAGAAGAAAATTTCATTTTCTCAAACACTTACCTTGAATATCTGTGTGGAAGTTTGATCGAGCAGAGTTTTGGTGATCGAATCAATGGCTCCCTCTGCTAAGCTCTCCATGGTACTTCTATTCTCTTGTTCCCGCTCAAGACGTGTTGACTCCAGGATTGAACTTTCCACCAGGACAAACAGGCGGTCCAGGAATTGAACGATGAAGTCCTCAAACTGGGCAGTAGCATTGCATACGATGGACTCTTCCTGAAGAAGGAATAAGGAAGAGTGTATTATGAACAAAACCAGAAGGTTTCGGTCGCAAGTCGTAATACAAAGAGGCAATACAGTTAGAACAGGTACCCACTGTCGTTCGGGGGGAAAAAAAAACGTGTCGTGTTCAGTGGGTACACTGTCGTTTAAATAACATTGTCTGCAGGACATTCGGGAAAATGGGCACAACCCTTCATGGTTTCAGATTAAAAGATATTTTCTTCTTGTAATATTTTTAAATAAAAAGGTTTTCTATTTCAATTATGATTTTACAACCAATGAAGCCAGTCTTGTTAGCTAAACTCAACCGTGCAATAAAGCCTTGTTAACTTTGAAGGTAGCCTGCTTTGTAATCGCTAGGTCGCGGGTATGATTCCCGCCCAGGGTGAGCTTTATACTAGTCATCAGGTAGGGTAGAACCCTACCTGATGACTAGTATAGGTTTCGTTCTAGGAAAGGCCAGCGTTCTGCTGTGCTGTCCTCTCCCCCTACTCTCTTCGATTTTATGAAAATATGGTATTATGAAAATGAACATGAACTTTACCTCAGTCAAATTATGATACTTGGCAGCATCGGATGAATTCACGATTGGAATCAAAATGGCGAATGTCGACAGATATTGGATCGTGACAAAACACTTGTGCAAATCATTCGGATCTATACCTGGCAATACCTGGAGGACACAATATGGCAGATGAGTAAAAATAAAAAGTCAGCTCCCATGGCGTAGTGGTCACTGCGCTCGCCTTGCACGCGGGAGATCCGGGTTCGATTCCCGGCGGGGTCGAAAAATTGGTATCATGCAATTGATTGATTCCGTGACTGGCTGTTGAGGGGCCCACTCAGCCTCGTGAGGAAAATGAGTAGCTATGTAATAATGATCGGTGCCAGCATGGTAGGTAAACCATAAGCGATAGATTATGGAGATATTTGGAAAATCCTACCATGCTGCAGTGAGCACCAAAGTTGTGATATGATAACACAAAGAAACGGCATTTATTTATTTACAATAGGAAAAGTATTTACCGCTATCATGAGTGGTATAACATGGGTTATTCCCTCGGGATAAACGTCAGCGGATTGCACCAGGGGTCTGGCTACTGCCACCATGCATTGCATCACACAGGTTAACTTGTGTGGCTCCGTGATTGAACCCAACGTGTAGTACATTCTGAAACGAACATAGATACATAAACTACCTGAAAACATATCTCTAGTAGCGCGGTCAAACTTTCTTGACTTAGAGGGGCGGGAGCGCTACCGTGCTCCTTAATAGTTACCAACCTCAGGAGTGTAGTGGTTGGCGAGGTGGACTTTGGATCCGGAGATTAGCAGTTCGAGTCTAAGTCAAGTCTAATTACTTCAAAGAAGTTAAACTAGGAAAAAAATCGATTTTTTGGGATTTGGAAAAAAAGTCGAAATTGGAAAAATAAGTAAGTATAAATAACTACCCGTAGCTTACCGATAGGAGATACAGGGGGACTCGTTATCCTAGTTATGCGATCATTTCTTTTAGTTTATTCTTCTCCTCCTCTCTCTTTTTACTTCCTTTATCTTCTTCTCTTCCTCTTCCTTCTACTAATCCTCGTCCCTCTTTTTTTCTTCCTTCTGCTTTTTCCTCCTTGTTCTTTCCTCCTCCTCTTTCTTCACCTTCCTCTTCTCATTAAAAATTAACTGAATGCGACAAATTTCAAGATCAGAGCTCATTTGTGTGAGAAAATGTGAAAAAAATCCCCCAAAAACCAGTTTTTTTTTTGGCTTTTTGTCGCGACAAATTTCAAGATCAGAGCTCATTTGTGTGAGAAAATGTGAAAAAAATCCCCCAAAAAACAGTTTTTTTGGATTTTTGCTTTATGGTTCTCTGCACAAAATTTGCACCACCATTTTCGTGTTCCTGGTTAAAAGACCTTCTCCGAAACTCATGCAAATGCTTTGACTGAAATTTGACACCAATTCTATCAAATGTCTGAGCTGTTCTTCACCATTGGCATAGATCTTCAAATTTTGTGTGTTTTGGGGAAAATGAGAGGCACCCTCAGAAAAAGTTGAATAACTTTTTTTCTACTTGTCGTAGAAAGAAACGGTTTTCTTTTTTGAAATTTGCACAAAATTTTACATCTCGAACAATCATAATAATATGCAAAAAATACAAACTTACCTGTTTTTAGGAGTGATTCTCTCCAAAATTTCAGTTTTTGAGATTTTTTGACCAACTTTCCGCTCGAATAACTCGAAACTTTTCCCCCATAGAAATCTAGTTCTCATCAGGAAAAACTTGAACAGGCAGAACAGAAGAGAACTCAAGGGATCACCTTGGTAGATACCTCTCTTGAACATGATCTTCCCAGTTCTTACTTCATTTGCTCCCACAGCAATGTAACAAAGAAGATTAGTTACTGTAGATCTCTTGGCAGTGAAACCGTGTTGTTCATCAGAGATGAAATGCTTACACGCAGCAGAAAGACTGATAGAAACCAACTTGTCCAAGACTTTGGGAATGGCAGACTGTATACAGACGCCTTTGTAATTACCTACGTTGCATCTATCACCAGACTTGAAGATCGGAATAATAAAACTCAATTTCCAGGCCTCAGGGAAAATACCAGATGACAATGACCGATTAAAGATAACCGAGAGGGGATTAGCCAAAACGGAAGCACATTTCCTCAGGATAAAAGAAACGTTGCATGATATTTTGCATGAAAGATGTGCTCACAAACATTAAAACTTCAATGTGTAAAGAACTGAAACGGCAAAATACATTTTATTAACAAAACTCGTAGTCCGGTAATGATTGATACAAAAGATAAAATATAAGATACCTAGGTACCCAACTACTAGTGTTCCATTTTCCTTTCTGAAAAAAAAAGAAAGAAGAAGAAAAAACACCGTTTGTTCTGTGTTCCTTGGAGCCCGGGCCCAAATGGGGCCGGAAAGAACCCCCCTATGGCCGGCCCTGGCTGAATGAATAGGTAATCTAATAGACAGTAGATAGCACGGATAGTTAATAGTTAGGTAGTGGTAATTATTCAATGAGTGCAAGAGATGTTAATTACTTCATTAGGATAACAGACGCGTGGATCTATAATAGGGAGTGTAAATTTTAAATCAAATCATGAATTCTAGGTTTTCATGAATTTTAGGTACGTATTTTAGGTATTTTTATTTGTGGAAAAGCAGTCTTTTCACAACCTTTTATAGATATCACAGCATTACTGAGTGCCTCCTTTGCAATCAATTTCCATTTCCATCACCTTTATTATTTTTTATTTATTATTATTATTATTTCACTGGCTGTTTGCCCCCACAACTAAGCCTCAGAGCGGGCTTTTTGGGTACCTAATGCCGCCACTGGTTGCTACTTGATTACAATAGGTGTACAGCTACTCCATTGCCCGCAAGCCAAAAGGGGTATAAGTTTGTAGAGGTAACTGTAACAATGGAGGTCTAATGGTCCAAGAACCAACAACATTTCCGAGAACGAACTTTATCCCTTCAAGATAAAATCCGCCCCGTTCGGGAATCGAACCCGCGACCTAGCGCTTACAAGGCAGACGCGCTACCAACCAAGCTAACTAGGGTGGCTTTGCTTGTTTTATGCTTACACATACACATAAAACGCCTGACGAAAATTTCCACAAGCTTTATTTATGCAATGTGCACGACACTTATCGTTTGAAAACGTAAACAAAACCTTCATAGATCAGCTGATTGCTCAAGAAATGAACTTTAGTTTCATTATTCATTTTGGACAGTAAAAAAAACTCGGGCAAAAGTTCAAAGTTGTGTTAAAAAAGTTCTTGAAAGTTACGTTTCCTTGGTGTGTAAAAATTGTAAAATAGGTAGTAAATTTACGACGGTTTACAGAGCAATTTTATTTTATTTCCCTACAGTGCCCCGAAAAAAATCTGTGTCTGTTTTTACTTTTATTTTTTGTTGAAATGGAAACCTATCAAAGAGTTTACATAAGTTTGAATTGAATAAGTAGAGAGTTTGTTCCTAGCAAGTGCAAGTTCAAATGTAGTGCACTCACTCCCTAACCCACAAAAAAAAAGTAGTTCAGAGATAATTCTCATCGTAAAAAATTGATCTCAACCGTCTTCATGGCATTACGAACAAAGGTTCTCAAGTTTGTTGATGTGATCCTTCGGGTACCTCCACTATTTTTCATTGATGAAATCTTTCGCATTGGATTTGGTATTCGGATAGGATATGGGCTCAAAGTTCCAGGCAATGAGAGGCTCTTTGGGTTGAAATATTTGGATCAGTTTGAAAATAACACGACTGAATTTGATCTTGGAGGGCCCGACTCGTACAGTATTGTTGTGTATTCATTTTTCAAGCTTATATTGTCAATATGTGGTAAGTAGCACAATCACATGCAACAGGCAGCACATGCTAAAGCTGGTTTATAGTGTTTAGTTTCTTTTTACCTACTTACCTAGGTAGATAATAATTTGGTTCTTGTTGAACTGACATATGAGACTAAAAAAAGGAGAAGCAAAAAGTAAAAGTAAATGAAATCCCAGTGCAGTCTATTCAGATCCAGAGGTTAGTGGTTTGAATCCAAGTCAGGCCATTAAATTTAGGTAGGCCACTCACAATCAGGTAAACCTGAGAGGTAAGCCTGAACAGGTCTGCCTGTCAGTTCTACCTGATACCTGAGGCTTGCCACTCACCATCAGGTAGGCCTGACAGGTAAGCATGAACAGGTCTACCTGATACCTGTTAGTCAGTGGCCAGGTTTAGGAAGGTGCATTATTCAAGAAATGACTTTTGTGACAAGCACTCTATAGGTACCTACTTGGAAAAAAAAAAAAAAAAATGCATATTCTATGTTTTATATTCCAGGTTGCCTTATAGCCTTGTGCATATTCATGCTCCGAACAAAAAAACTCCTCCATGTCTACATGTTCATACTCTCACTCGGCTGCATATTTCTCTCGCATAATTTCAACGATGGATTTGTCCAGTACATTGTCAACAATATTGCCAACTACAAGTTGGGCAATCTCGAGTCGCTATGGACACTGTTGTTCCGACCAACTGGATTGCCGAGACTCGGCTCTCTTGTTGATGAGAAGGTGTTTTATAATTTCTACTACAATGTGGCCATTCAAGTTGTACTGTCTGTGTTCTTTTTGAAAGTCCATTTAGGTGAGTAATTTTTATATCATGAAGTACCTACCTGTGAGCTGTGAGCAGAAGGGTGTGTCAAAATATCTAGGAAAAAATAAGGTTTATTTTATTTATTTATTTATTTACACGCTAAGCAACAAGGCCATGTGTGAAATAAGGTTTATGTTTGATGTAAAAAATAATAATGTTGATAAAAAATCCTCTACAAAAAATTCAAGTCTGAAACCAGGAAATTGAAGTAAATGTAATGCAGTTTATTTGTGTTATTATATCACAACTTTGGTGCTCACTGCAGCATTGTAGGATTTTCCCAATATCTCAATAATCCTAAAATCCCATGTATTTTTGTCACAACTTTGGTGCTCACTGCAGCATTGTAAGATTTTCCCAATATCTCAATAATCCTAAAATCCAATGTTTACCTGCCATGCTGGCACCGGTCGCTATGTGCATTTATATGTCGTAGCTACTCATTTTCCTCACGAGGCTGAGTGGGAAATTGAAGTAAAAGATAGGTATAAAAAATGAGAATTTAAAAAAAAAGTACCTACCTACCTGTAGGTACAATTAAAAATGGCATACCATAATTTAAATGACAAAAGTTTACTTGTCAAATGCAAAGTGTATTTGAACAGAATAATAAGTAAGTAGGGTATAGTATTACCTCAAGTATTATTGTGGCTAGTCCCATAGGTACTTATCTAATAAGACATCTAAAAAAAAAAAATACTGTGACCCCTCCAGGAATCAAACCTGGGACTCCCATGAATGGCATCCTGTGGTACCCTCCTCAGATCACCCCTGCCTTATCAAGTACAATAGACTTTATTCTAGTCACACGTGCTATGGTATTGGTCATGCAATGAACTTTTCATGATAAGGTTCAATACAATAGGGTATTAGACCAGTCATAGACAACAATATGGCATTGGGAATTGAAATTCATTAAACAGTATGGGAGTACAGGGCCAGTGACTAGGTTTTTATTTATTTATTTATTTTTTTACATATGCATATGCACCATTCCTTTTAACCAAATAGGATCTTGAGTAAAGTGTTTTAAGACACTTTGTTTCTTTGTCTATCTGTCCATCAGTCTCTGTTTTTTTTTTTTTTTTCTCTCTTTCTTTTTTCCACCAAGCCATCGAGTCCACCAACCCTTCCTTCAATGACAATCCACCCATCTCTGACAATCCCCTCATAATTACTAACTTGAACATGAGTCATGTCATGAGACTAAAATGTTGATCATTGGCATGTTGATTTTTTCTTTTCACCTCACTGGGAATCGAACCCAGATTCCCCTTGGGTAAAGAATAGGAAACACTTTTTCGTTTTGTAGCAATGAAACATCTGCCACCTACATTAGATTTCACAGGTCTGTGTCTTAGCATGCCCATCCCATAGTATGTCTCTCACGACCCATGACTTTCATCAATTAGATTATTCCCTGTGCTTCTAACAATTCTTGGTAGGTACAGAATTTTTGCAATAGGTACCTCTAAGTACCTACAAAAAAAAAAAAAAAAAAAAAATTGCTCAATTTTAAAATAATTAAACTTGTACAACAGTAACGAAGGTCATATGTTAGATGTTCGAAGGTCAGTGTCTGGTTAGTGTTGCTCTGAGTTCAGGGGTAACTATTTAATATTGTCCGTAGGTTATCTGGTGGTTTGAACAACATGTATTCAGGTACCTATATTACAGCTGTGGAACACAGTGGAACATGTGAGTTACCCACATTAGGTATCCATATGTTTGAATTACGGTAGTACAACAAGTACCTATTGAGTCTGCTTGGTACAGTAGGTACCAAGTTACTAATTACAGTAACAAAGTAACTGTTCATTCAATGTTTTATTACATCATTGAATGGGATAAACTTACCATTACCTACGTATATTTAATTTTTACATTGCGAGTAGTTACCCATTCCAAGTATTATACCTATACCTGCTGTGGCTTAGCTTGGTCTGCTTGGTAATGGATTCTAGAAATACTAATTAGCAGAGTTCAAGTTCAGTACACTATAGAGCACAAACTCGCACAGAATGTATGTGGTTTAAACTCTAAACCCCAGCTGTTTTTCATTTAGGTTTGATTTAAGATATTTAAGTTTGATGTTTGATAGAGGAACTGTAACTGCGAAGGTCCCACCGTCCTGAATGCAAAGAGAAGGAAGACAGGATAGGAGAAAGCTAGGCTTGCCGAGTACGAACCTCATCTGTTTAGGATAAAATCCGCCCCGGGTGGAAATCGAACCCACGACCTGGCACTTACAAGGCATTCGCGCTACCCTCCTTTAGGGCTGTTTGCCCCTCCAAGCTAGCTAGGCTGGCAGTTTATTGTGTTAATGTTATTACTTACATACTTTTATTTTCTAATTGCAGGTCCGTACTATAAAATGCTGAATGCTCTGATTCCCATCAGTTTCACAGCGCCCACCATTCTGGTTATTTTCTCTCTACCATCGTCTATTCAGTCTCATCTAGCTGTGTTCTCTGCTCTACTACCTCTGGGTAAGTTATACTAATCATTAGCTGCCATCTCTTTAAGGCTGAAGGAAACAAGCTGGGCCCGTCCCTCCGGGAATTTTTTAGCCCGTAGTTTATTCGATTGTGATTAGAGAAAATCAGTACCTATGTAGGTACCTACCTAATTTGTTTAATATTCAGTTTATTATTATTCTTGATTTGATTTTTCGATTTTACTTTCATATAATGATTTCAAATCAAGACTAGAGCCCGTTCTCCCTTTATTCCCAATATAATGTTTAAGTCACCCATCTATTTATTGGCCTTGCTCGGCGTAGCTTGACAAAAACTTTTCCTACGTTTAATATTTTCTCTCGCTTTCAGTTTTGAGTTTTCATTTCTTCGAGACAAGACTCAGGGACGATATTAGTTTCCAGGGGCGAAGCCAAGGGAGAGCGAAGCGCGACCTTATGCACAAACCGCGAAGCCCCGCGAGCGCGCAGCGCGACCGTAAACAAGGGAGCGCGATGCGCGACCACATGCACAACCCCGCGAAACCTCGGGAGCGCGCAACGCGACCGTTTCCTACTGACGGAGAATTATTTTCTTACTAAAATATTCTAAACCGTGGCGAAGCACGGGCACCACAGCTAGTTTTATTAAATAAAATAAAAAGATCGTCTAAATGTCTAGAAGTTATTTACATTTCTTAGCAATCTGGTTGGTTGATACTTCTTTAGGAACCCAAATATACAACACCAAATTAACCTTCCTTTTACCTTTGATCTAAAATCTATGTTATCGACTTTGCTTGGTTTTTCATCCAAATTGTTCTTCGATTTTATGTTTTTGGTCATTTTTCTTATAATTTCATATCTTTCATCAATTTTTCTTGAGATTTCATTTCTTTGATGATTTTTTCTTGTACATAATTTCATAATTTCAAATCTTTGATGAATTTTTGTCGAGGTTTTATGTCTTTCAATTATTTTTCCTTGTAATTGCATACCTTTTATTGATTTTTTCTTGAGATTTCATTGCTTTGATTGGTTCTTCATTTGAAACTCGTATCCCATTCGGATTTTCTCCTCACCTTTTTCACTTCTCACTCCCCTCCCCTGCTGTCTGCTGCTGCGCATACTTGGCCAGTGTGGACAGCGCATGCGCACTGAGCCGTATAGACGCCTCCACGCATTTCCCCTTACCCCCCTCTTCCTGTCTCTCTGGAGATTTACTTCGGTTGTTACGAGTGCTAGAGGTGCTTCTGGCGGCAGTGTACAGGGTGATGTGTTGGTCTAGTTGTTGCAACGCTTGCTTTTCCGTCTTGCTGTTTCGATGGAGCGGGCTGTGGTCGGAAATTGAAATAATTCCAATTAACCCAAAATAGGGAAAAGAGTTGAGACAATGGAAGTGAGGGGGAAAAAAGGGCGAGGGAGGCCGAAGAAAAGGTGGAAGGATTGTGTGAAGCAAGACTTGAGTGAGAAAAATTCAACAGGGTATGGGGTACACAATAGGGCTGCCTGGAAGGGACTTGCAAGAAAAAGGTTAGGAAGAAGAATTAACTTGATTTATTTCCCCCAAGAGGTTTTTTATTTTTAATTTATTTCGTTTGATAGAGAGAACTTATTGTAAAAACGGAGGGAAATCTTGTCGTCCCGAAATCGAAGACAAATAGGACGGGACAGAGGAGAAAGCCAACCTTTTTAAGAACGTACCTTATCTGTTTAGGATAAAATTCGCCCCGTACGGGAATCGAACCCGCGGCCTAACGCTT
Source organism: Diaphorina citri (assembly GCF_000475195.1). Taxonomy (NCBI): domain Eukaryota; kingdom Metazoa; phylum Arthropoda; class Insecta; order Hemiptera; family Psyllidae; genus Diaphorina; species Diaphorina citri. The sequence goes on along the minus strand of NW_007378317.1, from coordinate 53,823 downwards.
ATAATGCCCGCCACTCAGACTGTCTGAGAGACCTAGGTCCTGCCACACACGTTCCCTCTCAGATGGTCTGAGTGTGGGCGACCATAGATTCATATAAGCTTAACCCATCTTTTGAAGCTGTATTGCCGTCACACCTAACACCTCAGTGTGGGCTTTTTGTATATGGAGTTAAAGTGGCCATAAGGCAGGTGGTCTACCTTCCAAGCTTAGCTAGCTAGCTGGCTGGCTGGCTGGCTCTCTGGGACCTTCGAGAACTCCATAGGGACTGCTTTTCCCGAGGTTGCAGTTGAAACTACAACTAGGCCAGCCACTCACTATCAGGTACACCTCATCAGGTCCGTTTGTCAGGTTTACCTGATATTAGGATCGTGTGTTCATCAGGTATAATGTAGATCTAGCAGGTGGACCTTTTCATCCGTACCTGTCAGGTCTACCTGATAGTGTGTGTGCTGATCAGGTACCAGGTAGACCTGATCAGATGTGCCTGATAGTGAGTGAGTGACTTTCCCTAGGGGTAAACAGTCCCAAAAGGTTTTGTTAAGCTTGGACGAATCTACGACATACCTACTTGCAGTAGTGCTGGTTCCGGTTTTGTTCTTGCAGTGTTGACAGAGAGGCTTATCATGAGAGGATCTCTTAGAGAATAGGCGGTCTCGACTGATGTTTGTACCCGTGTGACGCACCTGAGGGCAAGAGTAGGGTCTAGTCCTGTGAGTAACGCTGCAAACAATTCTGTCTGTCTGCTGTAAATCTAAAAGTCCATTATTCACGGGAGAACGACTCGACCGATTTCATCTGTGACTAAGGCAACAATTTTTCCAACAATATTGTTGGGTCACAGAAGTAGTAAATAAAACTTAGGCTACCATAAGTAGGTACATACTATGTAAATGTAGTAAGGTCGTGGTGCGCAGTAATATTGTAGGATAATCGCTCGATTATCCTCCCTTTACAGTACACGGACTCACGGACAACCAGCTCCTACTTCCTAATCTGTCTATTATCGTCGACCTACCTCATCATTATTTTTCGGACACATTGTCACAATATTAATCTCCTTGAGTGAATGATCCAGCACACTGAACTTGCTCGGCTTCACGGAAATCAAATGCTCTTGATATTCGCAGCCACGCGTGTGTTTCGCCCGCACACTATTACCTCGTCCGGTTAGGCTGGATTTACTTCTTCCACTGCGTTGGAGCTCTCTTTCCCCGCCAGTATCCCGTCCGCTAGCTGGTCGCTTGCTGGAACCGCGGTGAGTCTCTCTCTCGCCGCCCGAATCCCGTTCTCGCGCGGGTATGCTGGATTTGCTTCTGGTCCCGCGGTGGAGCTCTCTCCCCCCGCCAGACTCTCGTCGACTCACCGGTCGCTTGCTGGAACCGCGAGGAGCCTCTCTCTCCCCGTCAGAATCAGGTTCTCGGCGACTAGGCGGTTTCTTGCTTGTTCGCCGCGTGTCACTCGGTGTTTTCCGCCAAGCCAAGGCCTGCTTGTCCTCCCGTGATGTTCCCCCGTGGCGGGCGTCGTATTTACCACCCCTGGTTTTGTTGGGTTGCCGGTCCTCTCTATCAACTGATGTGTCTGAGGCCACGTCACAATCACATTGAATTTGCGTGCATTCTCCCCGTTTGCCTTTGTTAACCTGTGAAATTTGAATGTTGGGGAAAAAAAAACGGTTAAAATTTACTTTATAAAAGTTTAGTGATTGTTTTAAAGCTTTTAACTCTTTCAGTTTTTTCTGTGTTGGTTTGTTTTGTGAAAACTCCCGAACGGTATCACCGATTTTGATTAAATTTCAACAAAAATGTTCAATACATAAGTAAATTTCCTTATATTCCTCGTTAGTGTTTGAACCCAAAAACTAATGAACGTTTTCTGAGTGAGGTCTACAGTTTACTAAACTAGTACTTACCTTGCAGTCACATTGGATTCGAGGTGAGGCAGATCTTAATTGACCAGCGGTCTTCCTCTGTCTAGACCAATCTCTTTTCCCCTCACTCTTAGACTCCGGCCGCTGCTCTTTACTTCGGCGAGACGCTTCTCGGTTCTTATTACTCTTGGACGATCTGACTTCCAAAGACTCGATAGAGTCTTCTTCCCGCCTGGTTTTATCTCGGTTAGATCGTTTGCCCCGGTCCAGAGAGTCCTTAGGCTTCACACTTGGTAAACTCTCCTCGGAGTCGCTATCTTCCAGGTCGTCAGGCGAGCGACTTTGCGGCACTTTACAATTTCCCTCACGATTCTTGGGCGAGTAATGATATTTCTTTTGCTTTCCTGTCACCATTTTCCGGTCATAATCTTTTCCTGACGCATCTAATTTGCGCGACTTCAAAGTCTTCCCGCTTGTTTTGCCACCAGATCGCGTTGGTTGAGGTGACCTTTCTCCCGAGGTGAGCGAGTCTTCGCTGTCAGATTGGCGTTCCTTACGGTGAAGTTTCTTGCCCGGCCGGGGCGCTTTTGGCTTGGATCGCGATTTTTCTTTCCGCGCCGGGAAGCTCTCCTCTGAGGGAAGTTCATCGATTTCCTCTTCATCTAAACTGTCGGAAGAGTCGGATGTTTTAGATCGCTTCCCGCATGCCAGCTTGTATGTCGTCTTCCCCCGATGCTTTGTCTTGGCGGGCGGTTTGGTCACGGGACACGTCAGTTCTTCGGCGCTCTCTTCTTCTTCTTCAACGTCTTCCTCGCTTAACTCTTCCTCTCTCGCCTTCCGCGCGGACGATGGCCTGGAACCCCGGTACTCCCGTCTGTCACGCTTGTGTTTGGCGGGTAGGGAACTTTGCGACGCGTCCTCGGGTGAGGAGCTCCGGTCCCGCTCCCGTTGTACCGAGCGCTGCCACTGACAGCAGTGGAGGCTACTGCCGTCGCGCTGGGGACCTTTGAGGCACCGTACATCGCACTGGCACGTGGAGCCTGCTCGCTCGGGAGAGGCTGTCTTAGCGCGGGATTTCGTCGACTTCTTGGCCTTGGATTTGTGGCGGGCAGGCTGGTCCTGTTTCGGCTTGCGTGATGAGCGGCGGGAATCATACTCTGACCCGTCACTGTCGCTACCACCCATATCTAGTGACTCACTACTAGTCCGATGACCATCGACAGCGCTGGATAGCTTGTTGAGTTCTGCATTCAGATCTTTCAGATTGAAGCAGATATATTCACCGCTGTCGTTCGGAAGTGACATGGTAGGTTTCGGTTTGGGCCGTGGCGTGATAGAACCGGTTTGTTCCTCGTATAATGCAACACTGTATCTTCTAAAATTGGCACAAATGACAACACTGTCTGTTATATCAATGTTTTCCTCTCACTGATAATGTCAAGTTCGGTTTTTGTGTTCTTCCGTTTCTTTGTAGTTTTGAGTTGCAATTTTATCCTGTCTGAAAATAAAATTCGAAGTTAAGCACTTAACCAGGGTACCTACGTACCTAAGTTCTAGTTTCAGTAAGAATCTTTTCTAACTTCTTGCCATTATTGAATGATCTTACATCTAATGCCATTGAGCCAAGCTTACCTCTAATGCTTCACTGAAAGTGACTTTCATTGTTCCACATTTCAATCGTGTGTTTGCTTCAATTGTTCCACTTTGCCTCGGTGTTTGAGTTGTATTATATGTTCTTCAATTGATCCACTTTGCTGTTAAATGTAATTTTTGAGTTATATGTTTTGCTAATGAGAGAGAGAGAGAGTAGTATTTTTAAAGTATTGTGTTGTTTGTGTGTTGGGAAATTCTTCTGTAATCTGTACTTGTGTTAAGTGGATTGATGACTGTGTTTAGGAATTTATTTAGATCCGATGCTGTTGGAAGGTGGCTGAAAATGTTCCCACAACCGTTCACCCCAGATTTACTCTTCTAGTTTTCTAGTCTCATTTTCACTTTTTTTTCTATTGCTGGCTTTTCCTGGCCACACTCGGGCCGGATGAGGTTAATGTGAGTAGGCGAATAGCTTGTTGCGAATGTAGGGTGAAATCCCCGTCCATCAAACACCTTAGGAGTTATACAGTGATACTAAACATTTATTTAGAAGAAAAAAAGTAGGTATCACATTTCATATTCTAATTATTTTTTCTAATTAACTTTTTCTTTCTATTCTAATTTACTTTTTCTTTCTATTCTAATTTACTTTTTCTTTCTATTCTAATTAACTTTTTCTTTCTATTCTAATTTACTTTTTCTTTCTATTCTAATTTACTTTTTCTTTCTAGTCTAATTTGTTGTAATGGCCTTTTCTTTCTATTCGAACTAATATTGTTCCTCTCTTCCTCAGATCCTTCAAACGGAAGACCAAGACGACAAGTCGATAGGCACCGTGTCCGCCATTTTGTTTTACATTCTCGCTCTCCAGACCGGTTTGACGGAGTTAGAACCCGAGGATCGGTTTGTGCGGCTGTGTCGCAACTTCTGTCTATTGTTCACCGCCCTGCTTCACTTCATTCACAACATTGTCAATCCGCTGCTCATGTCTCTGAGCGCGTCGCATAATCCGGCACTGCATAGGTGAGTCACAAATTGAATGTTTGATAGAGGGAACTAACTGCCAAGGTCTTACCGTCCCGAAAGCGAAGAGAGAACAGACTCAGTATAGAAGAAAGCCAGCCATTCCGAGAGTGAACCTTGTCTGTTGAGGATAAAATCTGCCCCGGGCGGGAATCAAAACCGCGACCTAGCGCTTACAAGACAGACGCACTACCATCCAAGCTAACAACAGATCGAATCAAGTGAAGTTTATGTTATCAGCCCGAGCATTTTGTATTTGGCTGAGTAACATCAGAGGCAAAAGCTTCTAGTTCGTTTTTACGACTGCAAGAGGGGAAAAATGGGATCAAACTTTCTGGTCTTCTTGTGTTGACCGAGCACCTACATGGAAAGTATTATGTCTCTTCTTCAGTTACGGAATGGGCATGCTACGACACAGACCCGTAAACAAAGCGAAGTGCAGAATTTCAGTGATTCTTCATTTTAAATTGGTATTTTTTACCAACATACGTTTCGTCTTCTCCTTTTCTCTTCCTCAGACATGTCCGAGCGCTAGGCGTATGTTCATTTCTGATCATATATCCTACATTACTTCTGGTATATCTGTGGACTAATCTACAACTGTCTACCTGGCTACTAGCTGTGTCTGCCTTCTCTACAGAGGTGATCGTCAAGGTATGGAGTGTTATGAAATATGTACCTATATTTCTTGAGAAAAAGTGGCAGAATTTTTTTACTTGACGATATGTTCTTTAGTTTTTGTTTATTTCACCAAACTCTCAAACGATTTGTCTTCTTTTATTTATTTATTTACCTATTTTTTTTTTTTTTTTCTCAATCAAATTTAGTATAAATGTTCGATATGTTTGGTAGTTTTGGCCAGATGAATTATTACAATAAATGTTCAATCTGAAATCTTGAAATCCGTGTCTTCCACACTAAACACGATACTTGAAATTTTCTCCATAAATTTGGTGCCCAAAAGGTTTTTTGACGTCCTATAGGGCCGCATTTTCTGCAAGATTTCTACACGAAACCTGTAGTAGTATTGAGTTATTGACCTTAAATTGCAATTTGGGTATGATTGTGTTCCAGGTAACAGTAAGTCTAATGATCTACTGTCTGTTTCTAATCGATGCTTGGCGAGTTACATTCTGGGAGAAGTTAGATGACTATGTCTATTATATCCGAGCATTTGGCAACACGGTAAGTGACATGCTGGCATCACTGTAGAATAATACATAATATATTTGAGATCGGCTGCATAGTAGATTTTACTGCGGACATAGGTAATTTATTGTTGTACCGACCAAAATTAAACAGAATGTCTGTTTCTGTGTCATTTTTCTTACCCGGTAAAGCAGTCGATTTTCTCATAACGCATCTTTAGGACTTTTTCCATCCAATCACAACTTGAAAAGTTATTATTCTAAAATAGCGTGTCTTTCCGGAACTCTTTTGAAAGTTTGAATTTTTTATAGGTTACCTACTCATTGTATGCAGTGAGGTTAAGGGAGTAGGCACAAGGTGGTTTGAAACTACCAAAATCTCAAATAAATCGACCTCGGAAGTATTTAGATTAGAATACTTCTGGCTTGTAAATTAAATTGCCTGTATTACAAGTCTTGTAATACAATAGTTTGATGAAACGAGGCCCAGGGGCTCTCTATATTATCAAGTGGAACTTGAAACCGCAGCCTTGGTGGAATATTTTTAAAAGGAAAAGAGAAAATCTTATCCACCAAATCACTCAAGAGATGCTCTTAGTTTTAATCCCCTGATTAGACCGTAAAAAATCTCTTTGTTTTCCCCAACTAATTTGTCAGTGGGATACCCTCCCTATACCCTAAACACCCATCCCCTAAACCCTATGTATTTTGTATACCCTAACCACCCCTATACCCTAAACACCCACCCCATCGTTGATACAGTTTGAATCCTTTATTTTACCTCTAAAACTGAATCGCTGTAAAACTGCATTAACTGCTCTAAACAACTTTATTGGACAAAAGTCTTCAGGGGTAGAAGAGATCAACCTGGATGTCAAAATAGAGTACTAAGTTCTACGCTAACTATTTCAGGGTTGAGTACAATACAGTACGTACTAATGTATGTTGGTCGTCAGGGCCGGTTAGGAAACTATCAGAGAGGGAACAGAAGGAAAGGCAGCTTTGGTTGGAAGGATGGGGTCGTTAGCTCCGGCCCTGCGGATGGAATGGAAAGCATCGAAAAGCTTTCTATTATTGGAAAATGTGTTTTCTTCGGGAAAACAATGCAAAGTTTTAAATGTGTGCTAGACTGTTCCGTCCTAAAGGTTCTCAGGAACGAGATACTCATCTACAAACGAGTAGTACAAATGTGTTATCTTGGAGATTCAAACAACAGCTCATCGTCCCGATCCAGATATAGATGTGGCAGACCCAATTCTTTGCGAACCACTAGATATTCTAACCATTGGAACCATTTTGAATACTGTCTCATGTGCTTGCTCTCAGGTGTGCTACTGAGCCGGTCTCTAAAGCTATAGGACTGTCAGAATGTGTGTGGCTGAAGACTTTTCCGACTTCTAGGTCTCTCAAACGGTGTGAAGACTTCAAAAGCTTCTTCCGCCACACATGTTTCGGCGGTCTGACAGACCTATATTTGCCGGGAAGTCGGAGCGTGAGTGACCAACCCAAGATGTCTTCGGACTGTTTTTCCCCTTTCCCCGAAAGGATTGTTACTCCTGCTCTGGTCGAATTGTTGATTTCTGAGTTCTTTGGGCACTGAACAGTCCCTAAGTGGAGAGGGTTTACAAGAATGCCTCGTGAATAGTGCTTCCCTCGTGGTGATGATTTTGAATATATGAAACTTTCCTTTCACACAAAAGGAAAAATTTCCCTCCCAGACAAGTACAAATGCTCGTACCTCTATTATACCTTCAGCTAGAACGCTAGGAGTTGTGCGAAAACAGTGAACAACAGTTGGCAAGTTTTTAAAAGGTAGATGTTATGTGCTTATGTAATAGGTTTGTGTAGACTTACATTACCTATTCACACTTTATATTATGAGATTAATTTATGAGTATGAGTACACTAGGGGCTCACAGTGAACTCTAAAAATCACTCATATGAAGAAGAAGAAGAAGAAGAAGAAGAAGAAGAAGGATCTTCGTTATGAGTATGAGTACACTAGGGGCTCACAGTGAACTCTAAAAATCACTCATATGAAGAAGAAGAAGAAGAAGAAGAAGAAGAAGAAGAAGGATCTTCGAAAAAAAAAAAAAACATAAAGTTTATCCTTTGCTTAGCCATAACTGCCGAACGGTTAGTCTGATTTTGATGAAATTTTCCAAACAAGACTTACACCTAATTACATTTTCCTCATTAGATTTTTAGGCCCGAACGGTCATTGAGGTGACCAACAAGGGGTACTTTATTGAGTAAGTTCTACAGTTCACGGAACCACTTATTATAGGTACACATAGATGTGTATAAATAGCTCAACACCAGAATCTCATTTACCTTCCGTTTCGGCCACCCCCTCAAAAAAAAAGCCAGATTTCAACAAACATTTCCAACACAACTTTTCATTTGCGAAAAACAATCCGAAAACACACAAAACACCAGGCTATCCATCCCATGTACTTTTTTTTTTTTTTTTTTTTTTTTTTTTTTTTTTATAAAATCTCAATTTTATCATCACATCTATCACCTAACTAAGTTACTCTGTAGCAATTACCTATGTGCTTTGCAATTTACTGTTACTGATTTCATCAGCGTATTTTTGGGGTGCGGCATCTGCGACACCAGTACTTGTTGGCATATATAACTACCTACCTATTTACATATTGTTCATTTTATTTTTCTTTTTAACTCTTATTTTTTATCTTCCGCATTTTCCTGTCTTTTTTTATCCAACCAAATTAAGAGTCAACCATCAAGTTCATTCATTCGTCAGGACTTACAGACAGAGGACATATTAAATTAAATTACACGAAAAGGTACAGACGAGGTAAAGAGACGGAACACTGCACAATTCCAGGAGAGGGTAAAAACTGCATTGATGATGATCTAACTAAATTCTACTCGTAACTGGATAATGAGGTTACAATGCAGCTTCCAACTGACAGTGGAGGATGGACTCGGTGGAACGAGGGGTTGAATTTGTAGAAGAGTATGGCGAACAACCAGAAACGGATTTCGTGGGAAGCATTTTTCATGTGCAGTTACCTGAAGGTCGGTAGTAAAGGAGGCTACCTAAGGCTAGCCACACACTATCAGGTAGACCTCACAGCTACGGCTGAAAAGGCCCGCCAGTCAGGTCTACCTGATAGTGAGTGGCTGGCCTAAGTTGTATTTTACTTTCGAAATTTCCCTTCTTCTGAAGCTCGTTTCAAATCTTTTCCTTATGGTTTAGACTTTAGTACGGTGATACCAAAATTGTGCTTCTCTTTAGGGAGTTTTTACCCCACGATCTATGACACTGATGGGAAAACATTATAACTCCTGCTTCTATCCTCCTCTGATATAGCGTCATAATGAATTGTTTATTTTTCAGATGTTGCAACATCTCCCTCCCTCTTCTCTTTCTCTCCCTCTCCTTTTATCCTTCCCTCTGTCTCTCTACTTCCATCTTTCTCTATCCTTTTGCCAGATTCTCTCTCCATTCTTTCTCTGCCTTCTCTCTCCCTCTCCCCTCCTATCTGTCTATCTATCTCTTTTTCATCTCCTTCTCCTCTCTTTATCATTCACTCTACCATCTCTACATTCCCCTCTCTTCCTTCGATTTACCCACTCTATCTTATGTTTCGACCAATGTTCGATTCCCCTTGGTCCAAATTATTTGGAAAAAAAAAAAAAAAAAAAAAAAAAAAAAAACTTGGGGAGAGTTCTGATTTTATGTATTATGCATGAAAAAAAAAATATTGTTTAATTTTTTCCCCCTAAAAAAGCATTTTTTTGCCCACTAATATTCAGTACTTTTTTTTACAAATATATGCAGGATATAGGTGTCATAACGAAATGATAACATTTTGATGTACCTACCTAAGTACTCGTATATCAATTTTATTTTCATCTGTGAATTCTGTGATCCTTCGAATTCGAAAAAAGGCAGGGTACTGAAGCAATTCCAATATCCTTTAATCCTAATTAATTCAATGGAAACGTAGAAAAAGATATAACATTTTTTCAAAATAAGAAACAGCGAGAAGTTATATTATGAAAATAACGCGAAATTCGACTAAATTGTTGCATATTGCATACACAGAAACATGTACATGTATGTCTGTCTGTTACGACGCTGTTACTCTGATGGACCTTTTGTTGTCCTCTTTTCAAGAAAAAACGGCTTGACCGATTTTGATGAACCAAAAGGAAATCCTCTCCTTTGACCTTTTAGTAAAGGATTCACCGAGCAAACAAATTTCATTTTGTTTATGAAGGAGAAAAAAAATCGAGCTTTCAGAAGCAGAAAGCCTTTTTTCTTTAGCCTGAAAATTCCTTACCCCTTCTCCCCCGAGCTTTCTAATTAGACGGCAAAATCTAATAACTGGTTCCCTATCTTGCAGGCAATGTGTTTGTTTTTAAAAACCAGCTAACCAGCATTTTTATTCTCCTTCTTCTTCTTCTCCTTCTTCTCTTTCTTCTTCTTCTTGTTCTTCTTCTTTTACAGGCAGTAGGGAGGTAATTTCCTTGAACAAAGGTTGCATGGACTGTATCAAAGACGGCTTCAGCTAGCCATACAAGCTGAATTTTCAAATACGCTTAAAGCCAGCCCAGTTAGCTTAGTTGGTAGTGCGTCTTCCTTGTAAGCGCTAGGCCGCGGGTTCGATTCCCGCCCGGGGCGGATTTTATCCTAATGGGATAATGTTCGTTCTCGGAGCGGCTGGCTTTCTACTATCCTGTCTTCCTTCTCTCTTCGATTTCGGGACGATAAGACCATATAGCAGTTACAGTTCCCTCTGTCAAACCTCTTAAAAAAAAAAAAAAAATAAAATAAAAAAATACGCTTAAAAAACTGGGTAGGTACCTCGGATAGGTATCGTCTCAAGAAAGTTAGTTGAGTGGAAATAATTCGGGAAAATTGTCAGGAGGGACGAAAACAGAGAGGGAATTGTCGCCGTGAGGGAGGGAGATTTCGTGAGGTTTTCTGAACAGTTTGAAGATTAGCTGAGGGATTCGGGTGGGACGGGGGGCGGAAAATTTCCCCGAAAATTAACAGACCGAGTGGGAAATTTGAGGGAAAAAATTACCCCCCACTCAACTTACCGTGGCTAATTCCTTGCCAGCTTTAGAGAGCTTTGGGTGAACGTGGTGTGTAGTGAGGGACTCGCTTGAAAAGTGGGTTGGGAAGGAGTGAGAATAGGAAGAATAACCCACCAAAGGCGTCCTCAGTCGTCAATGGTGGTATCTCAAGCTAAACCACTTGTGTATTCTCAAAAGATGTTGTCCTAGCCCTAGATAGACATAGACGGTTAGGACCACCAGGATAAAACCCACGCCCTTCTCTTTACCATCAGGCGAGAAACAAAAGAATTGAAAAAGCCAGCCTAGATAGCCTTTCGCTCCTTTCTCTCTCTCTCTCTCTCTCTCTCTCTCTCTCTCTCTCTCTCTCTCTTTCGTTCTCTCTCTCAGTCTCTCCTTTCTCTATCTCCCTCTCTTTTCAATAATCTGTTTTGCGGTCAATCATGGAATAGTCCGCAGTTTCCAATGTTTTCATAAGTGGAAGATATAGGAATAATAATTACATAATTTCATGTACATAAAATTACATAGGTGTACATAATAAATGTGTAAAATTATGTAGGTAAGTCTATCTAAAAATATTATGTAATTTTAAATAGGCCTCTCTTTCTCTCTCTCTCGCTCTCTCTCCACAACTGTCTTTAAAAATCACTTTTTTTTTTTTCTACTTTTTCCCATTTAAACCTGTAGTACGTACGTACGTAACGTACAGACCATGGGCTAAAAACCACTTTTTTGAATCAGGGTCAAAACACGGATATTTCCAACCATTTCCCGATTTTGAAAATTTGGACCGATTGCAATACTTTCATTACTAGTATAGCTCCGCTATACTGTAGTAATAGAAAGTAAAAAGGAATGGGAGAAATGAAGAGGAAAATTTGGAAACTATTGGACATGTAAATAGCATTAGGTATGTAGGTACATCTTACATCTTTCCATCCAACAGTACACAGGTATGTATTACAAGTGTACAATATTGTACCTAATAGCTGAGTATGTACACATTTGAATTTGGAAGACATGGGAATTGGAACATCTGGATTCTGGAAATGGTAGAGAAAAAAATGATGGGAACACACACAAGAATGAACCAGAATTATCCTAACTCCCTCTTTCTCTCTCTCTCCTTCTCTCTCTCTCTCTCTCTATCTCTCGCCCCCTGTCTCTCTTTTACTTCTGGTTTTCTCTCTCTCTATGGTCCATTCTCATCCTCTCTACTTTTCCCACAATTCCCTATCTCTCCCTTATTCTCACAGTATTCGCTATCACCCTTTTCTTAAATTCCCTCCTAAATCTCTCCCACGTCAGGAGGGAAAATACACGACTGCTTAGGGAACTATTCACACACAACTGACGAGCAAACACAAGAGAAAAGTACCAAAGAAATACATAGATAGGTACCTACATAGTAGCATGAAGAAAATATTTAAAGAAAAGGAGGAGGAGGAGGAGGAGGAGAAAGAGGAAGAAGACTAGGAGAAGGAGCAAGGAGCTAGAAGGAGAAGAATGAAAGGTAAGAATGAGAAGGAGAAGAAAAAGAAGGAGAAAGATGAACACATTTTGATAGCACCCATATTAGGTATCACTTGATGGTTGACAATATCAACAGATCCTGATAGCAATACCTATATGATGTAGCAAAACGTAGCTGCAAGGTAGCAATGATAGAACTGACTGTGAAACCGCTAGGTTTGTGCTGACTCGAACAACAAAAAATTAATATTTAGGTCATAGTAGGTACAGTTTTGCTAGAATTTCAAAGTACCTTGTGGGCCTGGAAACTGGAAGAGGTCAAAGGGGAAATTCATGCTGAAAAACAGAAAGAAGAGAGAATAATAACAAGGAGAAAGAACGTCATAAACATATCAAAGGCTTTCCATTTGAGAAAGAGAGAGAGAAAGAGAGAGGAGGGAGAGAAAGAGAGACAAAGAGAAAATTAACATCCTAATCAGCTTTTCTTAGTGAGTTTCTAACACATTAAACTCGTTTGCATAATTTCTTTTTCGGCATTTTTCTTTCTCTCGTGTGAGAAAGAACTCAAGGGACTTTCACCCCCTTTTAGGGGGGCCGAGGACGTTGGAGTTCTTTCTCACACGTCCCAATTCCGTCCCCCTTTTAGGGGGTGAAAGTCCCTTGAGTTCCTTCCCCTTTTAGGGAGTGAAAGTTCATAATGGGTTAATAGGATTTGCTTTTATGTCTGCCTTACACGAGGCCCGTAACCTGTAAGCCGTTCTGGCCTAGTCAGTCAGTCAGTTTTAATTGGATTTGTATTTGTACAGGAGAGCTTTTTGCTCTACTACGTTGGAGTTCTTTCTCACACGTCCCAATTCCGTCCCCCTTTTAGGGGGTGAAAGTCCCTTGAGTTCCTTCCCCTTTTAGGGAGTGAATGTTCATAATGGGTTAATAGGATTTGCTTTTATGGCTGCCTTACACGAGGCCCGTAACCTGTAAGCCGTTCAGCTACTGGCCTAGTCAGTCAGTCAGTTTCATTGTATTTGTACAGGAGAGCTTTTTGCTCTACTACCAGAAGCTGGACTGTTTTCTGTCCCACCTTAGTGGGGGAAAAATCTTCAAATTATGGGTTAATCCCCTTTCCTCCTTAGGCCATTTAAGAGTATACCATTACATGTACATGGTACGTTGCTAGGTAGGTACCTAATCTCTCTTGTACATAATGTTGTATCTTCGAAAAGATGAATACTGCAAATGTAATTCCGTAGGTAGATACCTAAAATAAGATGAAGTTTATGATCTTCAGCTCAAAAAAAAGTAAAAATATTCAACTCGGAAATTTTACAATCGTAGTTTAATCTTTACCTTGAAGCAAGAGGTTTGTACAGTAGTAAATTTTACTAGCGCGAAGGTTTTACTGAGGAGAAAAAGGAGAAAGGGGAAGAAAGAAGGAAAATGAAGAGGAGAGAGATGGAGAAAGGGAGAGAAAAGTCGTTTTTTCTCCACCTTAGGCACTGTAGGCAGTTGCCATAAAAAAATAACATATTTTCTTTTCTCGGAAACGAAATATTAATGGGAGCAAATATGTGGTTGTGGAATGCCGAGGGAAAAAAACTGGAGGTTTTTCCGACACACCGAGAAAAGAGGGAGGGAAAAGAGAGGACAGAAGTAAAAAGCGTTAAAGACGGACAAATAGAGGCCAAAGAGAAAGAGGGCAGAGACAAAGAAGCAAAGGAGGACGAAAGAATAGAAAGAGGAACAATAAAAGAGGGAGAGAAAGAGAACTTGTTAAAGAGAGGACTAGAAATAGAGAGAGAAAGAAGGATAAAAGGAGTGAAGTAGAGAGGAGATAGAGGAGAAACGGGTGTGAAGGAAACCGTATAAAGTGGGACAGAGAAAAGAACTTGATACCTACTTGGAAAAAGAGAGTTGAGAAATTGAGAATGAGAGAAAGCAAGGGAAAAAGAAAGCAATATAGAAAAATTGTGAACAGTAGAAAGAGAAAAAGAGAAAGAGAGTGGAATAAAGAGGTAGGCATAAAAAAAAGGAACATGGACGGGAGAAAGGAAAAGGAAGAGTGAGAATATGGAAAATAGAGAGATGGGAGGGAGAGAAAGAAGAGGACAAAGAGAAACACAAGGGGAGAAAGAGAAAGCAAAGTTAGAGAGATGGGAGGAAAAGGAGGAGTAAGAATATGGAAAATAGAGAAAAGCGAGAAGGAGAGAAAGAAAGGGAGAAAGAGAAATAGGAGGGGAGAGAGAGAGAAAGCTAGAGATATGGGAGAGAAAGAAGAAAGGAAGAGTAAGAATATGGAAAATAGTGAGATGGAGAAAAAGAGAAAGCAAAGTTAGAGAGATGGAAGGGAAAAAGGAAAAGGAAGAGTAACAATATGGAAAATGGAGAAGATTGAAAAAGCCAGCCTAGATAGCCTCCAGCCGTGGAAGATGGCACACCTCCATGTAAACGCTACCTGGGTCTCGGGTTCGATTCCCGCCCGGAGCGAACTTTATTCTAAACAGATAAGTTTTGTTCTCGGAACGGCTGGCTTTCTTCTATCCTGTCTTCCTTCTCTCTTCGATTTCGGGACGATAAGACCTCATTTACAGCTCCCTCTAAAAAGCCAGCCTAGATAGCCTCCAGCCGTGGAAGATGGCACACCTCCATGTAAACGCTACCTGGGTCTCAGGTTCGATTCCCGCCCGGAGCGAACTTTATTCTAAACAGATAAGTTTTGTTCTCGGAACGGCTGGCTTTCCCCTATCCTGTCTTCCTTCTCTCTTCGATTTCGGGACGATAAGACCTCATTTACAGTTCCCTATGTCAAACTTCTGTAAATAATAATAAATTAAATGTAAAATGCTTACGTAGGCCACCTATGAGAGGTTCACCATAAACATCCAATGGGCTCGGCCTCATTTTTACCTTTTCTACCGCACCGTCCGCAACGCATCAGTTAATCGAGCTAAAACCCTTACATTAAACTTCTTACACACTGAGGATTTACCTCCCAGCTTAGTGTGTCCAAATTGATGTCATTAAATCTTAGGGGGGAGAGGCATCCAGCTGAGCACTTTGGTAAGAGGGGTGTACTCGAGCTAAAACCCTTACATTAAACTTCTTACACACTGAGGATTTACCTCCCAGCTTAGTGTGTCCAAATTGATGTCATTAAATCTTAAGGGGAGAGGCATCTAGCTGAGCACTTGGTAAGAGGGGTGTAAAGAGGGCTTGAAGAATATTTTAGGGACGGGATTGGGATGGCTTGAAGAATTTTAGGGACGTGTGCTAAAACCCTTACATTAAACTTCTTACACACTGAGGATTTACCTCCCAGCTTAGTGTGTCCAAATTGATGTCATTAAATCTTAGGGGGAGAGGCATCCAGCTGAGCACTTTGGTAAGAGGGGTGTAAAGAGGGCTTGAAGAATTGTAGGGACGGGATTGGGATGGCTTGAAGAATTTTAGGGACGTGTAAGAAAGAACTCAAGGGACTTTCACCCCCTTTTAGGGGGGCCGAGGACGTTGGAGTTCTTTCTCACACGTCCCAATTCCGTCCGCCTTTTAGGGGGTGAAAGTCCCTTGAGTTCCTTCCCCTTTTAGGGAGTGAAAGTTCATAACGGGTTAATAGGATTTGCTTTTATGACTGCCTTACACGAAGCCCGTAACCTGTAAGCCGTTCAGCTACTGGCCTAGTCAGTCAGTCAGTCAGTTTCATTGTATTTGTACAGGAGAGCTTTTTGCTTACTGTCCAGAAGCTGGACTGCTTACTGTCCCACCTTAGTGGGGGAAAAATCTTCAAATTATGGGTTAATCCCCTTTCCTCCTTAGCCATTTAAGAGTATACCATTACATGTACATGGTACATGGTATATAGGTTGCTCCATAATTATTATATGGTTTTCATCTACATTTGCATATGAAGCCACGTCATACAATGTACTCATGCATATCTTTACAGATCAGTGCCGTAGGTCTCCATGAAAGCTGGGGAAACACAGCATCCCTTCCTCTATACGGGGTTTTTTATCAAACTCCTTAACTCGAAATAAATAGAAGGTGACACATCAAATTAATAGATGACTTACTTTTTTTCTCCTCCTCCTCCTCCTCCTCCTCCTCCTCCTCCTCCTCCTTTTTCTTCTTCTTTTCTTCCTTCTTCTTCTTCTTTTTTTCCTTCTTCTTCTTCTGGTCCAATAGGTAGTGCTCAATATCCCGGCTCTTCCAAAATCGGACCTTACCTGCTGATTAAAGTAGCTAGTATAAAGATTAAAGTAGCTAGTATAAAGATTAAAGTAGCTAGTTGAGGCTGAGTGCAGCCCGTATTCCGATCAGAAATCCGAAACTTTGACTCAGCCGGGAACCGAACCTGGGACCTCCGATGTGCAATTCTTACAACATAATTATAATTACCTACCTTTCTGAACCGTAATTGTAAAATCTATTAAAAACAATAGGTAAGGTACCTATTTTTCCAGGTACAAGTTACCTAGAATCTCGTATAGGTACATGGATTGTTAAATTTCCATAATTATTATATGGTTTTCATCTACATTTGCATATGAAGCCACGTCATACAATGTACTCATGCATATCTTTACAGATCAGTGCCGTGGGTCTCCATGAAAGCTGGGGAAACACAGCATCCCTTCCTCCCCTCCAACTTACCACTGGGTGATTATTCAACCTGGATTTTCAGACCACCAGCAGATCGAAGTCATATGAGTTTGTGGTTTCCCCATTTCAAAATCTCACCCCACACCACTGCTCTATAGATGAATTTATAGCTTCCCCATTTGAAAATCACCCCACGCCTCTGTTTACATTATACAATTAGATATTTGTTCAACTCTGTAAGATAACATCGGGACCATATTTTCAATAGGGAATACAATATGGATCTGTTTTCGTATGGATCCCAGTCCGTTTATGTTCACAAGAGCTATTTCATCTAACCAATTTTCCATGATTCAATTTACAATGTGCATTCAAAATGGTAAATTGCTCTCTCGAAAATCTCCGAACAATAATAAATATCTATAGTAATAATATTTATCTACAATAATGTATCTATAGTAATCATATTTATTTACAATAATATGCCTGTTTGTGTTATTTCTATTATGTGTACTCGTTTGGTCTATTTTGTACGCAGGACCTCTTCATGGCCAATCGATCTGGTGGAATTTGGACCGCGAAAGAAGCAACAAAAAGGCCATAGAATAGTCCACATACCCACCAAAGTATGACAAATGAGAAAGAATTACTCACTGTCACTCCCATTCTGATGGGTGCACCCAGAGTTTGGTTAAATATGAGTGCACGTAAATAATATTGAGTGTGAAGATATAAATTCTGAAATAATTTTATTTCTAATTTATGCTGATTTTATACATATTTCTAATCATTTATTCTAGCTTTATATTTTCCAATTTATGCTAATAAAAACGTCACTTTGCGCCTATTAACAATTAATTTGACGGAGGAAGACGACTAAAAGGTTTCTGTCAAAAGCAGCATCCAACTACAGTATAAGGTACGTAAGATGGACATCGACTGTAAAAGAGAACCCAGAACCCATGACCCACAAAAAATCAGGTGGGTAAAATCATAGGAATTTGATGAAAAAAGAACTGAAAAAGGGCTATACCTAATTTGGACGTGTTTTAGTTCTTAGCATTACCATTACCTAAACAGGTAGATTGTATGGTATGGTAAATATGACACATCCACTAATCTTGTTTCGATTGCAGTGTAAGCCCAATGCGTGATACACACTCGGCTATGGCCATTGATCACTCAACGGTCTATTTTATCGAATGTAATTAATAATAATTATTAGGAACAAAATAATCAAATATATACCAATGCATATTGTAAATTATCTCTCATATTTAAGAGAGGACCTTTCCATCCAATGGGATTTAGAAAGTTGAGAGCAAAGTCGCCACGGTTGAAAGCCAAGGACAAAAGAGTTAGGCAATGAGATATAAACTAACAAAAGTACCTTATATATCTGTGTATATCAGAAGTACCTACCTACCTTTACATGAACATTATAATATAGTACAACATATTAATATACAGGGTGGTCAAAAATTAAGGTACCAAAGCTAAACAAACGGGTGATTTATTGGGTTATACTGAGACTTTTCTCTCTATGAAAATTAAGGGTTCGCAAATGTTCTGGATTTGAGCTACACGGGGTTCAAAGTTGCACCAAAATTTGGGAATATTGTTAGTTCCTATTTTCCAAGACGCATCGGATCATTATCAAAATCACATTTAAAAAAAATATTTGTGTTCATAACTTTTTTTTCGTGATTATTATTTAGATATATGTATTCTAATTTCAATAGAAAAATCTGAATGATCTTTGAAAGATAGAATAGAATATACCTTGTTTATACTACCAGCATAGGACTGAAAAGTCCCTTTACTCTCGCAGTCTAAACAAGGTCTTATATATTTGATTGGTAATAACATTACATTTTATGGAACAATAAACAATTTTTTTAAAAAAAAATATTTTTTTAAAAAAAAAAAAAAAACCTTTTTAAAACCTGTTTAAATTTAAAAAAAAAAAAAAAAAAAAAATGTCTTCACTCACACATATTGCCATACACATCTCAACCCACGAACATACATACCACTGCACATGCTCACCATCACCACACACACTATACCACCCACAAAGATGTGAGAAAAAAAAAGCTTCTCATAATTTTCTTCCATAACTGTAGCTTATTTACTATTTTTTAAGTGCAAAATAGAAACCCTTTGACTCACAATGAGAGCATTTACGGCTCCCTATTAAATTTATAGGTGGAAAAAAGTCCTATTTCAACCCAATAAATCACCCCCTAAAATCGGTACACCAACTGCCATAACACCCTGTATGGGTTATGTATATATCTGCTTGGTACGTATAACTCTATCAAGTCTATTTTACTGTATTGTTCTGTGTCTAGGCTGTCTAGCAAGGTGGAGAGGGGGGCAAAAGTTAAAACGTATTATTCCAGGATGTGTGTCTGGATGTGTGTATTGTGTGTGTTCAGCTGCCTAGGCCTCACACCCAGACATCCCCGGGGAAATAATAGAGTGTAGGAAGAGATAGGAGGTAGAGGAGGGAGGGAGAGACTGAAGGGAGAGACAGAAGCGAGAGAAGGGAGAGATCAGAGGGGAGGAAAACTGGCAGAATGCGATAGGAAATGAACTTGTCTCTCTGAAGAGATGGACAGTGTTCTGTTGAGAAAGGAGGGGGGAGGAAGTGAAGAAAAAGAAGAGGTAGGAGGGAGAGGAGAAATTGGATGTGTGTGTTCAGCTGCCTAGGCCTCACACCCAGACATCCCCGGGGAAATAATAGAGTGTAGGAAGAGATAGGAGGTAGAGGAGGGAGAAAGAGACTGGAGGGAGAGACAGAAGCGAGAGAAGGGAGAGATCAGAGGGGAGGAAAACTGGAAGAATGCGATAGGAAATGAACTTGTCTCTCTGAAGAGATGGACAGTGTTCTGCTGAGAAAGGAGGGAGGAGGAGGTGAAGGAAAAGAAGAGGTAGGAGGGAGAGGAGAAATTGGAGAAGAAGAGCAAAAGTACGAGGAAAGAAGGGAATCAATTCTACAGAAAGAAATACAGAAATAGAAGAAAGGAAAAATAATATAATAGGTACCTCACTAAATGTCTTTCAATTTTCAAAGGTCCACCAAGAAAGGTTGTTCCAAATTAGTGGATGTGTCAAATTTACTTTACTAAAATAAAAATAAATAAATACTAAAGTTCTTACTTGAGTAAATAAATACCTAACTAAGTGAAGGTACAAAATTTAAGTACCTACCTACCGGAGGAAATTGGTGGATCTACTCATTGGAAGTCTCATATCTACATTCAGGAAATCACACATGTCACAGACGAACCTACTTTTAGGGTATTTCAGAAAATTAGTGGAGATGTCAATTTTACTCTTAGTGGAGATGTCGAAGTTCTAAAAGTACCATGTTTTGGAGTTGGATCTAACACTCCATATTTAACATCAGGTTTTAAATTTAGTGCCAGTAGCACCGGGTTTTGGATTTAGCCCCCCCTGTCCTGAGTTCGAATCCCAAGTTCACACGACTCTTAGATTCATCTTCTGTGAGTCGGAACCAATTGATTCCAGTTGATTATGTTTCTGTTTGATATTGATTTTTTGATTCTGGTGAAGCTCTTCAGTGCCTAATGGCCGGAACTCGAAGTGGATGTACCTGAGTTTCAGAGTATGTTCTCTTAATGTTTCTGAGTAAGGTCTACAATAATTCATTCAACAAGAGTGTCAGGTCTTTCTTGCAAACGCTAAGTCGCCCGTTGTGATCTTTATCCCAAACAGATGTTTAAAATTGCAAATAAATAAATAAAAAAAAAAAAAGATAAGGTTCGCTCTCGGAACAGATGGCTTTCCCCTAATATCCTGTGGCTTTCTCCTGTCCTGTCGATTTCGGAACGACAAGATCTCGATTGTTACAGTTCCATAAAGTTTTATTCATAACTACCATAAGGTTCTGTTCGTTAAAATGGTAAGGTGTGGGTAATGAATCTAGGAAAAAACCAGTTGGGTCCTTTTTTTGTACCAATTGTGTCCCGGATTTGCGAGGGTCATGGGCCCCAACCACTCAACTAAAGTTCGTCCATGGATGTTCACTATTTCAGAGGACTGGAGAGGTGTTGTTTGTATTTCTAAACCGTCACGCTAACCTGCCTAAATGAAATCATATTTCAATAATCTATACAAACAGGCACAGAATACAAACATAGTCGATAAGTACATACAATAGCAATGTACATATTGATTTTATGTATAGTTGGCTATATCTCCAATATACTTACCTACCTATGTACAGATGGCTATTGGCTGTGTATCTACTTATTGGTGGTTGGATCTTCAATAGTCAATATTGACGTAAGTAATCTGTAACGTTCAAATTAGGTGCTGGCTAGACGCACTTGTTTTTCAAGTTCCTCTGAATACCTACATTTAGCCACCAGACCTCTTTGGGTGGAATCCTTTAGACTCTAAACTCTAAAGGGTTCCGCCCACAGAGGGTTCTTCTGAAAAGTTTAAGGTCTTTTTAAGTCACTCTCTTTTCACTTTCTTCCCCCTAACCCTATTCTTCCTCTTCTCCTTCCTCTTCTCTTCTTCACCTACTTACCTTTGTCCTCCTCTTACTATTCCTCCACTTCTTCCCGTCTCTCTCGTCCTGTTTTTTCCCTCCTCCTCCTCCTCCTCCTCTGTACCTAAATACAAGCGTCTATTCATCCCCTCTCTTCGTCTACATCTTTATTCCTTCCTCTCTTTCCACTCATCCTCGTTTTCTTTTTCCTCCCCTTCTCTGGCCCTCGATTTAGTCCTCTTTTACTCCTCCTCCTCCTCCTCCTCCTTCTCCTAACTAGCTCTGGTTTCTTCTTCTTCTCCCCCTTCATTCGTCCCTCCTTATTCGTTTGTTCTGAAAGAAAATTCAACGAATGGGAAGGAAATCGAGCTTGGAGTATTGGAAAAAGTAGACGCGGGTTTCGAAAAGGTTGATTCGTGCAATTACTTACCTTTCCATGCAGTTATAAAGAAAAATAGCGAGACAACAAAAGTTCGATTTGTAATGGACGCGTCAGCAAAACAAATTCGGTCAAAACCTTCTCTGAATGAACATTTATATCGCGGCCCTGTTCTGCTCGAAAATTTATGTTCCTTGCTTCTTAGATTTCGCCTGCATAAAATTGGTTTTGTCGCAGACCAACTTACCACTGGGTGATTATTCAACCTGGATTTTCAGACCACCAGCAGATCGAAGTCATATGAGTTTGTGGTTTCCCCATTTCAAACTCTCACCCCACACCACTGCTCTAGATGAAGTTATAGCTTCCCCTTTTGAAAATCACCCCACGCCTCTGTTTACATTATACAATTAGATATTTGTTCAACTCGGTAAGATAACATCGGGACCATATTTTCAATAGGGAATACAATATGGATCTGTTTTCGTATGGATCCCAGTCCGTTTATGTTCACAAGAGCTATTTCATCTAACCAATTTTCCATGATTCAATTTACAATGTGCATTCAAAATGGTAAATTGCTCTCTCGAAAATCTCCGAACAATAATAAATCTATAGTAATAATATTTATCTACAATAATATAATTATCTGTAGTAATAATATTTATTCACAATAATATGCCTGTTTGTGTTATTTCTATTATGTGTACTTGTTTGGTCTATTTTGTACGCAGGACCTCTTCATGGCCAATCGATCTGGTGGAACTTGGACCGCGGGAGTAAGAATAACTAAAAATTTCACGATTCTAAGCAATGTACAGACAAATCTACAATTTTATTTATATAGATTTTATGTATAGTTGGCTATATCTCCAATATACTTACCTACCTATGTACAGATGGCTATTGGCTATCTACCCACCAAAAGCTACTTAATTATTGTCATTAGGCCCTGAAATCCAATCACAAAGCCGAAAAAACGAAGACTCTGCTGGGAATCGAAACCATAACCTCCAGCGTGTAAGCCCTCTCCCTCCCTCCCCCCCCCCCTTTCTCCCTTTCCTTTCCATCCGTTTTCATTGTGTACCTTTCTTTCTCTCGTTTTTTTTTCTTCTCTTTATTTATATTCAAACAAAAGTTTTCATTAGTTTTTCTGATGCTCCTTCTTCCTCATTGCTTTTGTTGGGTTCTTTATTAGTTTGCATCCCCTCCCTTGCTGTGGTGTCCAGTGCTGTAGGATCACTGGCCATTTGTGGACGAGGGAAGATGTTTTGATGCATCGTTTTCTTCTACAATTGTAAATTAGTACAGTTAAAAAGATGTTGGAATTCGAAATTGTCTTTCGAAAAGAGGAAAAATTGCGTCAGCCTTAAACTAGGCAATAATTTATTTCGTCAGCCTAAAACTAGGCAATATTTAGGCAATAGTAATTCTTTGAAGAATCTAAAGATTCCTGAAATGGAAGGGTGGCTCTTTTCCTTGTTCTTTCCGGTAATCTTAACATTCTTAACCATCCTTCAAAGAGGTACCTACCTGTTAAATTTTTGCCTAGTTTTACGTTGACTCCAGTTTTAGGTGGAAGACTTGCGTCCATTTGATGATTTATTTTGGCTCCATAAGGTATTCCTATCCTATTAACATGTAGGTAGAAGATATCTGATCTTTATATTCTTAAGTTGTTGACCATTCCTCATGCACCAAAGTTTGCAGATAAATTCAGACATAGCCTTGTCTAAAGTTCAGCATAGTGTAGCTATAGACGTACTTGCACCTTAATGTGCCATAACATGGCGGATATGTTTCATACGCTTTTCACATGAATGCAGTGTTCTTCATACCTTCCCCACATAATGTCAGAGTTTTTCATACCTTTCTCGCCATCGTCACTGATAAAATCCTATCCTGTCTTTCTTCTCTCTTCGATTTCGGGACGATAAGACCATAGCAGTTACAGTTCCCTCTGTCAAACCTCTTTAAAAAAAAGATGCTCGCATGGTAATCAGGGGACGTGGATTCAATACCAGCCGACGCAACGCGACGTATGGTATTTTGTCCTTCACATTATTTGAGAATAGATCAGTTGCGCTTACTTGGGTGCTTAACTATGGTCAAACCTATCTAAGTGGGACTCATATGGGAAACTTGGATAAGTCAGAAAAAATTGCCAGTCCCTTGGATTCCTCCTTCTCTTTGCTTTTCTCTTCATCTGTGTTTGTCTTGTTCTTTTATTTTTCTTCGGCCCGGGCGAGGGGAATAAGAACGAGGAGGGGAAAAAAACTTTTAATCTCGTCTTTAAGAAAGTTTAAAATTATAGAAGCGTGTGTACAGGGTGTTCTTGCTGTTGTGTCGTGGGAAAATTTACACGTCGTGGAAAATTTTCTATGTGGGAATTTTTTGTGCCCCGTAGGAAAGAGGTGCTATAGTCTCAAGGCATTTGATTGGTCAATTTTGACTTGAGACTGATCTAAGAACGATCATTCTTGTTCATAAATACGAGTGTTACACTCTTTGGGTCGAAAACTTTGGTTTCTCTTCGCCCCACATAATGTCAGAGTTCTTCATACCTTCCCCACATAATGTCAGAGTTCTTCATACCTTCCCCACATAATGTCAGAGTTCTTCATTCCTTCCCCACATAATGTCAGAGTTTTTCTTCATACATTCCCCACATAATGTCAGAGTTCTTCATACCTTCCCCACATAATGTCAGAGTTCTTCATATCTTCCCCACATAATGTCAGAGTTTTTCATACCTTCCCCACATAACGTCAGAGTTCTTCATACCTTCCCCACATAATGTCAGAGTTCTTCATACCTTCCCCACATAATTTCAGAGTTTTTCATACCTTCCCCACATAATGTCAGAGTTCTTCATACCTTCCCCACATAATGTCAGAGTTCTTCATACCTTCCCCACATAATGTCAGAGTTTTTCATACCTTCCCCACATAATGTCAGAGTTTTTCATACCTTCCCCACATAATGTCAGAGTTCTTCATTCCTTCCCCACATAATGTCAGAGCATTTCATACCTTCCCCACATAATGTCAGAGTTCTTCATACCTTCCCCAAATAATGTCAGAGTTTTTCATACCTTCCCCACATAATGTCAGAGTTTTTCATACCTTCCCCACATAATGTCAGAGTTTTTCATACCTTCCCCACATAATGTCAGAGTTCTTCATACCTTCCCCACATAATGTCAGAGTTATTCATACCTTTCCCACATAATTTCTACGACTTCTAGATCCCGAGATAAATCGATTTAAAAAATACCGGTAAATCGTAAACTTTGACGTCACGGCGTACCTTCCCCACATAATGTCAGAGTTTTTCATACCTTCCCCACATAATGTCAGAGTTCTTCATACCTTCCCCACATAATGTCAGAGTTTTTCATACCTTCCCCACATAATGTCAGAGTTTTTCATACCTTTCTCGCCATCGTCACTGATAAAAATCTCACTCTCCAGGTTTTTTTCTCTTCCTCTACCATCTTTCGTGATCTACTTATTGGTGGTTGGATCTTCAATAGTCAATATTGACGTAAGTAATCTGTAACGTTCAAATTAGGTGCTGGCTAGACGCACTTATTTTTTAAGTTCCTCTGAATACCTACATTTAGCCACCAGACCCTTTGGCTTTTGTTTTAGATAGCATAGTGATCAAGATGCTCGCGAACTGATAAAAATTGCCTCTGGTCATGCTAGTAT
Organism: Diaphorina citri; assembly: GCF_000475195.1. Taxonomy (NCBI): domain Eukaryota; kingdom Metazoa; phylum Arthropoda; class Insecta; order Hemiptera; family Psyllidae; genus Diaphorina; species Diaphorina citri. Next base: position 28,448 of record NW_007378317.1, on the reverse strand, counting down.
TATCTTCCTTTTACTGCGTCTACCTTCCTTAAGTATTATATCTTCCTTTACTGTCTGTGTTCCTTCACACTATTCCTTCTCTTTGCTTTTCTCTTCATCTGTGTTTGTCTTGTTCTTTTATTTTTCTTCGGCCCGGGCGAGGGGAATAAGAACGAGGAGGGAAAAAAACTTTTAATCTCGTCTTTAAGAAAGTTTAAAATTATAGAAGCGTGTGTACAGGGTGTTCTTGCTTTAGTGTCGTGGGAAAATTTACACGTCGTGGAAAATTTTCTATGTGGGAATTTTTTGTGTCCCGTAGGAAAGTTTCTGATGGAGATCCCTAATATTTGGACGGAAAGGGAATAATTTTTTACCCACCTTTCTTTTTACAATTTCTCCGCCCTCCTTATTATCGTGAATTTTACCGAGTCCAACCATTTAGAGCAGCTGTTGACTTTAAGGAATTGGATCCGTAACCCGGGAGGCGGGAGGTACGCTGATGTTTCAATAGTAGGTAGGTATCTTCCCTTCCTTTCCCTTCTCATCAATGGAGGGGAAGCAGTGTAGACATGGGAACTCCAGGAGGAACAATGAAAATAATAGGGAGGACGAAAAACTGTTTCCAACAGAAGATGTCTGCTGAATAATTTTCCTCAGTCACCACTATCATCAGAGCTACAACGAGCTCCTCTCGTTGGAAACAGTATAGGATGCAAAGGAAAGTGGGTGAGATGAAAGTTATACATTCCAATGCAAATGCAATCTTCCATTGGAAACTCCGTCTCCTTTTTTCCTGCCTCGGATGGAAATGACCATTACTTTGAATAGACGTTGCAATAGTCAGATAGACATTGCACTGTTCCAGGACCATTACGCTATTCCAGGACTATTGCGCTATTCCAGGCGGCGTGTCGCTTTAGGAGTCCCATGGGAGAGGTTCCAGGAAGGAAAATGAGGAAGAAGGAATTGGAATCTGCTCGTAGGCTCCGACCAGGCGAGCGTTGGCCGTGGAGGGCGAAACATGGGAAAGGCGAAATCGTGTCTTAGGGGAAAGCGGTGGACAATGCTGGTAAAGGGAAATGTATCGAGTGGGATGCTTTAGTCCCACTTTCTTGCTGAAAATTTTAACATTTCCGGAAAATGAATCGTTCTCAGTTCTCATAACTATGTATAACAGTTCTCATAACCCTCTACCCTTCGCCTTACATATCCTGATGTATCCCAACAATATCTAGTTCTCTTGAGAACCAAGGATAGCTATCATTTCGTCCACACTTTCGAAACTTTCAATTTCAAACTTTTTCAGAGAAACGTTAAACCCAAAAGGAAGCACGGTCATCCCAAGCCCAGACGAGCCGACCCTCGACGGCGAACGTCAATTGACCCGAGTCTACTCCTTCGTATTGGATGTCGTCACATGCCATTATCCCTAAGAGTATCTTCCGTAATGGTTCAGGCAAAAATAAAGAGAATGACGTTCAGGTTCGTCACTTAATAGAAATTCCGCCGCCCCAGTAACGCCAATCCCCCTAGTCACACCGTTCCCGTAATTAAGGAGCTGGGTGCAAAAAGGGCAATAAAATGAAAATCATCAAACTGAGATATTTAAATTTAAAGTTTTCAATTTTTCATCTAAATCCTTGAAAAGTATGTTTACAGAAAACGCTGCAACTCATCGAAAAAAAAAGTTATCACTGCAGTTCAAACGCCGGAAGATAGAGCGCACCACGTTCTATTCAAAAAATCGTTTTACGCAAAAAGGGCAAAAATTCCATATTTCCCTTTTTGCATCCAGCTCCTCCATTCTAGTAACACATTCTGACCATTGCTCCCACGACACCTCGCATCTTATGGAATTTTTTCCAGATATCTTGGTAGCTTTCTATATGTAGATGGGCTGTTTGGGTGTCCCCGACCTGGTTACACAATTCTGCCCATGTTTTTTTAGTCCCTCTGCACTTTTTCCCTTACACAATTCTGTCCATATTTTTTTAGTCCCTCTGCACTTTTTCCCTTCTCGTAGTTGTCGATGGGCTGTTTGGGTGTCAATTGTCCATTTGTCCCCGACCTAGTTACAAAATAATTGTTCCCTCTACGTTAATCTCGTTACATCGACTCCTAGATCCTTGTTTTCAGAGCCCTTTTAGTCTTCTAGTATTTTGTTTTCTTAAGGTGTACAACAGGATTAAAAGATGAATCCGAGTAAGAAAATTGAAAGAAAGGAATGTTCTCTCGACTTACTGAACAGCCTGTAGTTATTTCTACCCTCAGTGTAGTAAAACTTACTGAACAGCCTGTAGTTATTTCTACCCTCGGTGTAGTAAAACTTACTGAACAGCCTGTAGTTATTTCTACCCTCGGTGTAGTAAAACTTACTGAACAGCCTGTAGTTATTTCTACCCTCGGTGTAGTAAAACCAGGTCACTGAGCACGCTGAATAGCGAAAATATTTCTTACAATATGATTTCCATTATTTATTAATTCGTGAAATTCAATAGAAAGGAAATATTATTTTAATAAACCGATGAATTAATTCCTAATAGTAATCCTCGAAAAGAAAACGCAGGAAAGATAGAGGACGAGAAAAAGAGGCGGGGGATCTTTCTTCCTTCGTTTTTTAATTGAAAGTAGAGAGTGCAGAGAAAGTTGTAAAGTTTTAACTTAATTTAGAGAACTTGTAATGACCATTAAAACTTTGGTTTGTATAAATAACGCTCGTTCAGTGGTGGAACTTTGAAAATGAAGTGGAGGAGGTAAAGTTTTAACTTAATTTAGAGAACTTGTAATGACCATTAAAACTTTGGTTTGTATAAATAACGCTCGTTCAGTGGTGGAACTTTGGAAATGAAATGGGGGAGTATTATGCCCCGAAGAACAGAACTTGAAAACCTAAAGCCAGAAAATAGTGCTTTTTAAATATTAAAATGTTTGCGGTCGAACCAAAAGAGAGTAGTGGCATTGCAAGTTCTGACTTTTTAGTCGATTTTGTGAATTACAGCAACATGGACTATATTGTGGTATTGGATGTACATAAATTCTTAAAAAATGTCGTAACATTTTGTTGAATCCCGTATATATTTTTAGTCGGACTCACCATAGGGTGATGGTATGCCCCGAAGAACAGAACTTGAAAACCTAAAGCCAGAAAATAGTGCTTTTTAAATATTAAAATGTTTGCGGTCGAACCAAAAGAGGGTAGTGGCATTGCAAGTTCTGACTTTTTAGTCGATTTTGTGAAATACAGCAACATGGACTAAATTGTGGTATTGGATGTACATAAATTCTTTAAAAATGTCGTAACATTTGTTGAATCCCGTATATATTTTTAGTCGGACTCGCCATAGGGTGATAAGTGCTTTTTAAATATTAAAATGTTTGCGGTCGAACCAAAAGAGGGTAGTGGCATTGCAAGTTTTGACTTTTTAGTCGATTTTGTGAAATACCTACAGCAACATGGACTAAATTGTGGTATTGGATGTACACAAATTCTTTAAAAATGTCGTAACATTTTGTTGAATCCCGTATATATTTTTAGTCGGACTCGCCATAGGGTCATTAACGGGGGTCAACAGATCAAACAATCTGTTTCGGCGAACAAAAACGGGTTAACTTGTTCGAACAAAGTTGATAAAACCTTTGTTTGAGCATTAAAAAAGCTCCAAGTAGATAAATATTATGGGCACTCTTCGCAGAAATATTGCTTTGAAAAGTTTGCCCGAAAGGAGAAAAGTTTTCGTTGTTGAAAAATAGCCGATCTCGGTCAGCTTTATTACCCGGGAGGAAACTTTTCACAGTCATTTAGGTAGAGACTTTGAAATGTTTCTCGCCCAAGAGGGGATGTTTTAGCCGAAGAGGAATGTCGTAAATTTATACGGCTTGATTTTAGCGAGCTATCCGGTGGCGGGCGGGGTGGTAGCGGTGGTGTGGTTTGATTTCCAAATTCCAATAAGGGTATAAAGTTGCTATCGAGTATTTTGAATGTGAATTTCCATGGAAGAATGTGGTGTCTGACAACAAATAGTCGCTTTCCATTACATGAAAAAGAACAAGAGAAACTTGCAGAGTGGAAAAAAAAACAACAATTAAATAATCTTGGGGTATACTCCATGGAAGAATGTGGTGTCTGACAACAAATAGTCGCTTTCCATTACATGAAAAAGAACAAGAGAAACTTGCAGAGTGGAAAAAAAACAACAATAATCTTGGGGTATACCTAACAAGCGGGGCCCGTCCCTCCGGGAATTTTTCGATCTTGGTTAAAGAAAATCAGTATTTATGTACCTACCTGAGTTGCTATCGAGTATTTTGAATGTGAATTTCCATGGAAGAATGTGGTGTCTGACAACAAATAGTCGCTTTCCATTACATGAAAAAGACCAAGAGAAACTTGCAGAGTGGAAAAGAAAAACAACAATAATCTTCCATATTGGAAAAGGACAAAAAAAATTGTCAATGGCTGAGGACCTTCAAAGCTTAGGGTGAAATAGCTCGTCATTTACAGGTCAACTTATCTTTACTTACTTACTTACTTACTTACTTACTTACTTACTTACTTACTTACTTACTTACTTACTTACTTACTTACTTACTTACCTACTTAAGAGGTGTTATTGAAATCCATATCAAGTGAACATGCATGACCTAGGGTACAAGAAGTCATGAAGCTAAGACCATATCACATGTAAGATAAAACATTATCGACATGCTCGTAAATACGCTATTAACTTCGAGTAAGTAAGTAAGTAAGTAAGTAAGTAAGTAAGTAAGTAAGTAAGTAAGTAAGTAAGTGAGTAAGTAAGTAAGTAAGTAAGTATAAGTAAGTAAGTAAGTAAAGATGAGTTGACCTGTAAATGACGAGCTATTTTACCTAAGCTTTGAAGGCCCTCAGCCATTGACAATTTTGTTTATTGTCCTTTTCCAATATGCAAGATTTCCAATAGAATTTTGTGTAATCAGGTTTTTAGTCCCTTTCCTTTATTATTACAATAGTAATAAAAAGGTATAAGGGACGGACTATTGTATTCGCTTCGGTGTCTGTCACTCGGTCGGTCGGTCGGCCCAGAAGAGGTTAGGTCGTAGAACAGCCGCGGTAGACAGTAATAGTACACAGAAAAAAGACGGAAGAACACGCGAAGACCGAAGGAAGACCTTGTTTATACCTAACACATTGACATTTCAAGTCCAAGTCAAGTCATGAAATTTAGTGTATTACTTAAGCGGGGAACGACATTTCTGACAAGGATTTATGCTTAATGAACTCAAAGCGAGAAAGTTTTAGATAACACTTCAGTCGTTAATTTAAGACCGGTTTCAGCGTCATCTATGTTAAGCTACGCCGAGAAAGGCCAATAAATGGATGGGTGACTTAATCATTATATTGGGAATAAAGGGAGAACGGGCCCTAGTCTTGATTTTAAATCATTAAATGAAAGTAAAATCAAAAAATCAAATTTAAGCATAGTCTCAAGGCATTTGATTGGTCAATTTTGACTTGAGACTGATCTAAGTACGATCATTCTTGTTCATAAATACGAGTGTAAAAATTCCTTTGTTTATTTACATTCACTAATGAATCTAGTGACCCACATTCTATTCTCTTGTCTTCTTCTTTGTTTCTCAGAGTTTGGACAACAAGATTCACGAGACAGTGGAAACCATCAACAGTTTGAAAACTAATCGTGAGTTCTTCCTGAGTTTCGCTAAGGATCCTCAACAATTCATTAACAAGTGGATTATATCTCAGACTCGAGATCTCAAGGTAAATCATCCAACTCATATTGATATTGAACCCCAAAAATGGAAAGAAAAAAAAGCTTCTTTCTTGTGAACATAGACAAACCTGTAAAATTTATCGAGGTGCATATAAAATTCAATTACCATTATAATAAAGTCGAGAGCCTCATCAGTCATCACTATTACCTAGCATCTTCTGTAACTACTAATATTATTCTTTTTACACAATCAATGTTCGCTAAACCGCTACTCAGTTTCAAGAATCGCTACTCAGTTTCCCACAAAGCTTGTTGCACGGAACGAATTCCAAACTTGAAAAAAAAAAAAACTTGGTCCGAGTATACATATAAGTCTCAAATATAAGAGTCTAAAATTCTACTCTAATAAGACTAAATAGTTCTTTTTACACTCTCTGTAAGCTACTATTATTGTGTTCAAACAATGTTGAGGATAAAATTCCCTAGCTCGCTCGTGTCCTTGCTTTGGCTTTGTTTAAAAAACTTTGTATGTGTAAAACAATGTAATTCACATCTAAAGTCAAAAAACCAAAAAAACTGGTTTTTGGGGGATTTTTTTCACATTTTCTCACACAAATGAGCTCTGATCTCGAAATTTGTCGGCCATTAAATGGATGGGTGACTTGAACATTATATTGGGAATAAAGGGAGGACGGGCTCTAGTCTTGATTTTAAATCATTACATAAAAGTAAAACCAAAAAATCAAATCAAGAATAGTAATAAACTGAATATTAAATAAAATAGGTAGGTACATAAATATTGATTTTCCTTAACCAAGATCGAAAAATTCCCGGAGGGACGGGCCCCGCTTGTTTGTAGTCAAAAAGGGAGATTCCACCCTGTATGTGTAGATTTTGCCGGATGTCGCGTCGCGCGTCGGCATCACATAAGATTTCTTAAAAGTTGGCGCGCCTCCCAACACCCTGTACCTACTTAAAACATAGAGCGCTGTACTTGATACCTTTATAAATATTATAATGACCTAATTTTGAGAAAATATTTTTATCCGCCTCCACATTGTATAAGTACCTAGAGTCTCTAGAGCAGGGGTTTCCAAATTCCATGTGTATTCGGGCCACATGCTACATTGGGAGGTACTTCGCGGGCCACATATGTACATAGGGGAGCACCCCCCCCCAAAAAAAAACTTTTCAGAAATGCAGTCCGATGAAATTTTTCAAAAGTATTTTCCTAGTTGTAGCTTTTTTTTACATTTAGGTAAGTTCTTTTTACCAGGAACACGAAAATGGTGGTGCAAATTTTGTCCAGAAAACCATAAAGCCAAAAAACCAAAAAAACTGGTTTTTGGGGAAATTTTTTCACATTTTCTCATACAAATGAGCTCTGATCTTGAAATTTGTCACGTCGACCTATGAACTCAAAGCGAGAAAGTTTTAGATAACAGTTCAGTCGACAACTTAAGACCGCTTTTAGCGTCACCTGGGTTAAGCTACGCTGAGCCAATAAATGGATGGGTGACTTAAACCTTATATTGGGAATAAAGGGAGAACGGGCTCTAGTCTTGATTTTAAATCATTATATGAAAGTAAAATCAAAAAATCAAATCAAAAATAATAATAAACTGAATATTAAACAAATTAGGTAGGTACATAATAGGTACTGATTTTCTCTAATCACTACGGGCTAAAAAATTCCCGGAGGGACGAACCCTGCTTGTTAATACACGGTCTTACCACAGAGAGTTTGCAGTTCATACAGAGTTCAAGAAATACTGGCCTGTGTAAATCAACTGGGTGACGTTAAAGAAAATCCTTTTGACATTGTGTTAACTCTCGGCCATTGTATTAATCAAATTTATTGTCTACAGGGATTATGAGAGCCCAAGCTAAGTGTAGTCGCAAACATAAAATATTTCAAATGGTTCAAGGTATACACTTAATAAAATACGAAAAGAGGCGACACAATACATCCTTGCAGTAGTCCCCTGAGTATTTGAATATGATCTGTGTGTTAAGTTGTTAACCTTTCATTTTCAAAGTTGTTCTTTGTCTCCAATAATTCCTATGACTCCCAGATCTTTTTCACACATTCTAGTACTTTTCAGGGGCCACTTTTTTTAACTCGGTCAAATGCTTTTTGTTAGTCTATTGGGCAGTTGGAAATGTTCCTGATAACGACTCTGAGCGTTTGAAATTACAGTTTCAAGGTTTTTCTTTATTATTATATTAGTTTATTTTTGTATCTTGTTTATTTATTATTTATAAATTATAAATCAAAATATAATTTATTAATTTCAGGTATCTTGTGATGAGCCTTTACCTAGCTGTAGTATAACTAGAACTGAATCCATATCTAATGATATTCAAACTGTAAGATCATCTTCATCTACATCTAGTAGCAGTAATGAACCAAGTAGTCAAACTTCAAGGTAAGAGCTCTCTCAATCTTTCTTTCTTTTTTTCTTCTTCTCTTTCTTTCTTTTTCTGTCATTTATTTACGGAAGAAACGGTTAACAGGACTGGAAAAGGCTGAGTAGAATACTTACGAAGGTCTTATCGTCCCGAAAGAAAGAGAGAAGGAACACAACACATTTGATTTCTTCTTCGACGCCTATGATAAAATCAGAACTAAATATTACCTATTTCATGGCCTAGTACCGTAATTACTCTACTTTCATTGTCTACCCCTAATATTAGATTTCCTCCGAGTACCCCCACTTAGCCAGGGTTTTCTTACATCGGGAAACGCCCACTCTGAGTCTGTTCAAGGTTTTCCATGTGGTGTTCTTTCCACCAAACAGATGTGACGATGTATGAGATCAACTTTGATTGTTAATTTGTTTTTGTTTACAAATACAAACGAATTAGCTATTAGGCCATTTTCCTTGATTGTGAACTTTCATGTTTTCAGATCGAGTTCTGTTTCGGCATCTTCCTCTTCTTCAACGGAGCGTGGATTCTGTTATTTGAGTCCGGGGGCGGAGTGCGGGCTGCCATGATGTGCATCCACGCCTACTTCAACATATGGTAGGTATATGTTTTTTTTATTTACTAATAACAATAGAACAGTTGCGCTTACTTGGGTGATGTTTCAAAGTCAAAAAGCTGGGAAAATAAGGGATTCCGGAACTTTTCTTTTTCTTCCACGACTTCTAGATCCCGAGATAAATCAATTTTAAAAATACCGGTTAATCTTGAACTCTGACGTCACGACATACACTCCCGCACGCGATGACGTCACATCAAATATCCCTGCAAAGCTCCCTCGCAGGCAACACATTAATCTGTTTGTGCTTTCTTCTGGGCTTTCAACATAGCAACGAGTGTCCATGATAAAGTAAGTCTAATTAATGTCCAAGAATATTTGTTTTCAGGTGCGAGGCGAAGAACGGTTGGGTGGTGTTCATGAAACGCAAGACGGCGGTGAAGAAGATCGAATCCCTCCCGGAGGCGTCTCGGGACCAGCTCAGAGAGTTTGACGATGTGTGTGCGATATGCTATCAGGATATGATATCCGCCAAGATCACGCGGTGTAACCACTACTTCCACGGGGTGTGTTTGCGCAAGTGGCTCTATGTACAGGTGAGTGTGTGGAGAGATAATGAAAGTTGCATCAACGAGATACAGCCTGATTTCCTCGAATTTGTCATCGAAAATTTTGTCAAAAGGAAACGAATGTACCATCAAAGTAGAGGAAGTTATTTGTCTGATTATTGTTCCATACAAAATTTCAGAATGTTGACTTCTAAAATCATCTAAGAAGTCCATTTTATTCCACGGAGAACCATGGTTTATTAAACAATCAAATCTTGCGTTCTTATTGGGACACCCTTTATAAGTACCATGAAATAAATATCAAATGAACCGTCAAATTTTCAGATCACTTTGAAAAAAAAAAAAAAAAAAATCCAGCCGTTCCAAAAACGAACCTTATCTGTTTATGATGAATCTCGCCGCGGCCGGGAATCCGCAACCTAGCACTTACCTTCCATTCTAACTAAAATGACTGTAAAAATCTAGAGACCCCTGAAAATTTGGAAATTTCATTGAATATTATGCATTTCTTTAAAAAATTGATTGAATATTATGCATTTCTTTAAAAATTTGATTGAATATTATGCATTTTTTTTATGTATTTCAGATCGCGTGTTGACTCTAGTTTGGATCAGGTGCGAGAGAGGTTGACTGCTGATCTAGATCCTGATCAGAGATCCAACAGCACGGACCAGGCCACCCTGGTCACCGCGGAGAGTTTACTCAGGAAGAACTCGACCAGTTGAGACACCCTGTAAGTAACTCGACCGAATACCCCGTAATCGAGATTAGATTAGTTTCTACCTGTTTACGTACTATTGTGAAATTTAGTAGGTATTGAGACCTTTGTAAAACTAATTATATCAAAGATGAAGTTGAAATTATAATTATGAAAATTACCTACTTTGCAAATCTTTAGGGGTAAAAGAACTGTGAACTGCAGATTTTGGAATCAATCAAAGAAAAAAGGTAGATATTCAAACTGTAAGATATAAAGTCCTCATCCTCTCAAGTTATACCTCGGCACATCTTTCGCATTACTTCAAGGCACATTCTTCTTCATCCATGCCTATCCAGCCAGGAACGGTAAAATTCGATGAGATAATTTCGGTCCCGGCTGGGATTCGAACCCAGGACCTTCGGGTTAAGAGTCGGTGCTCTGCTGCCACAGCACAGATGAATGTCTCATTGGTTGTTTGTTTTGTATTTTCAGATGTGCGTTGTAAAGTGGGAACTTCGAATGTGATGAAGAAACATATAGGTAACAAGCTAACAAGTAAGATCTTATTAACAAACTATTCAGGTTGGTAAGTCGATTTCTTTTGAAGAAAAATAAAAAGGTAACAGTCTAATTTGATTAAATTGAGGCGCTAGTTAATATCGCATCGAAATGGGGAGACATATAAGCTGTTTAACTCATTAAGAGCCTCTCAATTGAAGGGGGAAAAAAAAAAACAAAACTAACAAACAAAAACACACAAAGCAATAACATAGGAAAATAAGAAATTTTTATACACCCCTCTGAGGGTCAAACTTAAAAGATTAAACATTCAAAGAAATTTATTTTTCGAAATTTCATGTTTTTGTTTTAGGAGGAAATCCTCATTTTCATGTTTTTCTTGTTTTAGGAGGAAATCCTCATTTTCTTGTCATAAAATTACCTGTACGTATTGCAAGCTGTTGGTCTCCTATTTTACTTTTGACACTCTATTGCCTTTTTTTTCACCTAATTATTTTTTTAAGCCCTCACATTTTTGTACATAATTCAGTTTTATTTCTCAACAACTTTGAAATCTAAATTTCTGGCTTTATCAGTAGGTGCAGAATTTTTGCGAATATTTTTTTAGATATTTTGCTGAAAATTATTGAGTTAAATACTTTGCGATATTTTTAAAATATTGATCTGAAATTCTGAATATTTTCAGATATCCCTGAAAATGAAGCAGGTACGTAGGTAGGTACATTAGTAGAAATTTAAAAATATTTGAAAGATATTTTGAATTACTGAGTTTAATGTTTTCAAATTTTCAGGCATTTCAAAATATTAAATGAATATAAATTTTAGTAAGCTGATCAGAACAAAAAAGAGTTGAAATTTGTCGCGACGACCTATGAACTCAAAGCGAGAAAGTTTTAGATAACACTTCAGTCGATCATTTAAGACCGGTTTTAGCGTCACCTATGTTAAGCTACGCCGAGCAAGGCCAATAAATGGATAGGTGACTTAAACATTATATTGGAAATAAAGGGAGAACGGGCTCTAGTCTTGATTTTAAATCATTACATGAAAGTAAAATCAAAAAATGAAATCAAGAATGATAATAAACTGAATATTAAACAAATTAGGTAGGTACACAGGGATTCTTTAATCTTTAACCACAATCGAATAAACTACGGGCTAAAAAATTCCCGGAGGGACGGACCCAGCTTGTTTTAATTGAATTCCATTTTTCCCCCCTCATCTTTTTCTTTGTTCTGTTATAATCTTTGTGGTCGTAGAAGTGTTTTATTATTATTATTATTAGTATTATTATTATTATTATTTTTCTAGATTTAATGATATTAATGTCCTCCCATTTGCTTCCCCTCAGGACCGATGTCCTCTGTGTCACAAGATCCTGTACAAGTTCAAGTCGAAATCCACTGGGCACAAATCTTCCTCCTCGGATAACAACGACCTCATAGTGTACATGCAGCGAGATACTCAGGAGGGAGGAAGCGATGAGACGTCCCCTGCTACGACAGGTGCTCCCTCTGGCTCTCAGACACGGGAGCAAGGCTCTCAGACTGATGAGGTGAGTGGGGGATTTCTTGTCTCTTTTAACCAAGCGCTATATCCCCCTTTTTAGTCCGTCCTTCCTTTACTATTACAATAGTAATAAAAAGGTATAAGGGATGGACTATTGTATTCGCTTCGGTGTTGTCTGTCTGTCAGTCGGTCTGTCTGTCTTTCTGACCCCAGATTTGGATTTTTCCCAACTTTTTACATAGGAATCGACCATTTATTTAAAATTTTTACCCATTTGCAACTGCTCCATTGTACACAATGAAATATACAGAATTTCCTTGTCCTTGAGAGAGAGAGAGAGAGAGAGAGAGAGAGAGAGAGAGAGAGAGAGAGAGAGAGAGAGAGAGAGAGAGAGAGAGAAGGGGAAGAGAGGGAAAGTTGTGATGCCAGCCCATCCACTAATTTTAGAGGATGTGGTAAATGTAGCATCATCAAGTTTTAATGAATTTATCCTCGTGTCTGTATGTGTATGTGTGAGAGAGAGGGTGAGAGAGAGAGAAAAGGGGAGAGCTGAGAGAGAGAAAGAGAAAGGCCTAGAGGAGGGAGAAAAAGGGAGGGAGGGAGAGAGAAAGAGAAGAAGAACGAAACGAAAAAAGGAAGGAGAGAGAAAGAGAGGAGAGGGAGAGAGGGACAGGAAAGAACGAAAGGAGGGAGGAAGAGAGAAAGGGGGAAGGAGGGAGAGAGAAAGAGAGAAAAAGAAGAACGAGAGAGGAGGAGGAGGAGAGATGTGAGAGAAAAAAAGAAAGAGAGAAGGGGAGAGGGAGAGAGAGAGAGGTGGAGGAGGAGGAGGAGAAAAAGAGAAAGAGTGCGAGGGAGAAAGAGCAAGTAAATGATAAACATTAACAAAATGAACGACCTAAATAAAATCCCGACTTGTCGGATCGAGTTAAAAACAATATGTCCGAGTGACTCTATAGAGTGGCCTCAAAATAAACAAGTTTTCAATAAAATGTTCAACTGAACGAGGTTGGGTGGAAGTGAGTGGACAGTGAGTGATAGAAGGGTTGAGTGGTAGAGGACGGGAAGATGAATGATGTTGTGTGTCAGGGCCGTATCCAGGATTTTTCCAGGGGGAGGGTCCAAACAGGGGTCCAAATTATCGAAGTCTGGCCTACAATAAAGCAGAAAAATGAAGAGCGAGGGGGGGTCCCCTAAATATGGCCCTGGCTTGTGTGTGTTTTTTAATGTTGTTGAACTGACGCCATATAGGAATTTGCCCTTTCCATATTTACACTCTGGCGTGAACAGACTTCCATACCCTGGAGATTCCATATATTGGGAGATGTGTAAAGCTAGAAGCTACAAAGTATGAAAGTAAGTGAGTTGAAGGACTACTCTTTTCAGTGGACTATATCTTTGGGGAATTGCAGAGAGAGCTACCTATTTTGGAATCCAAGTATCCGACTCACTGAGTACTTTTGACATTCGCGCGCGCCTCCAAGCAGTCTCGACATGCTCTATTTTCAATTTGCGCGCACCGCACGCCCACTCTATCAATCATCTGTGTAAATATTCGGAAAAGCGTGCCAGCAGAGGCGCTCGAACGTCAAGAGTTAAAAAACAACAACAATTTTTTTAAAAAAAAAACAAATTCGCCACGAAAAACATATTTTTGTACAGTAACAATACAGTTTTTTTTTTCACAAAAAATACACTACAGATAATGTTCGTTCTCGGAACGGCTGGCTTTCTCCTATCCTGTCTTCCTTCTCTCTTCGATTTCGGGACGATAAGACCATAGCAGTTACAGCTCCCTCTGTCAAACCTCCTTAAAAAAAAAAAAAAAAAAAAAAAAAAAAAAATAATAAAATCTTAGGTTGTTTAAGATGCTCGATTCAAATTCCGGACGGGGTGTAAATTTTCAGCCCCAAGATTTTCCTTTCCCCGCTAAGGGCGCTAAGAATCTAAAGGAATGTGGCTTGAAGCGGTTCCGGTTGCTTGAAGGAACGCATTCGAAAGCGGTCCCAAGGTACAAAATACGTAACTCCGTAAAACAGGACCCTGCAGACTTTGTCAACCGAAATTCAAAAGCAATGGAGTGGAAAAATAAAATAAAAACTCATAAGTAATGTGTATCTAGATACTTGTATTTACCCTAAAAATAAAGTGGAAAAAACCCGATTTTCAATTTATTTCAAAAGCTACCTTTCACCACATACCAAAGCAGTCAAAGCTATGAAAGCTGCAAACCCATTTTGTTTCTACACATATTGACCTTTCGCCTTTTCTGTTTAACTTTCCAATTACCAGAGCTTGAACGTGTGATATTTCGTACGTGCTAGGTTGCCAAACGAATTTCTGATTGGGTAAATAAACGTGGTTACATGAGGCCAGCCACTCACTGTCAGGTAGACCTGATCAGGTATGCCTGATAGTGTATGTGCTCATCAGGTATCAGGTAGACCCAACAGGCGGCCCTTTTCAGCCGTTCCTGTCAGGTCTACCTGATGATAGTGTGTGCTCATCAGGTAGACTTGACTGGCGGACCTGATCAGGTGTACCTGTCAGGTCTACCTCTAATAGTGAGTGGCTGGCCTAAGGGATATCTACACAGGGTTTTCATCAAGGGGTATAAATAATAATAATAATAATAATAATAATAATAATAATAATAATAATAATAATAATAATAATAATAATAATAATAATAATAATAAAAATGTTCTAAGCCCTCTTTTAAAAGCCCTAATCCACGAACTATTCTTCACTCCTCACTTATTGCTCCACAGGCAGAAAAAAAAGTCGCACAAATCTTTAAATATAGGGCCAAGGGCCTGGATTAGGGCTTTGAATAGAGGGCCTAGGACGTGGATTAGGGCTTTGAATACAGGGGCTGGGGCTTGGGAATAGACCCCAGGGCTTATTTGTGGATCAGGCATAGATTGGATGCCTGATCCACTTTAGGTAGATGGCATATGGAATTAAATGAACAGGATACCAAAAAGGGTTAGTTCCCGGAGAACACAAGCAGAAAAAATGACCATGCTCCAAAACATTTAAATATTTATGACTCTCTCTCTCACACACACACTTCATTTTCGCGCTTTTCTCTCTCACACTCTTTTTCTACTAATCTCTCTCTTCTTTTCCTTCCATCCCTCTATAAATAATCTATTCCCTCCTTTTCTCCTTCCCTCTTCATCATTCTTTCGTCCCTTCTCTCCCTTTCCATTCCCTATCTATCTATCTCTCTCTCTCTCTCTCTCTCTCTCTCTTAGTTCTGCCTTCCTCTCTTCCTATCCACCTCTCTCTTTCTTCCTCTCCTTCCTTTCCGCCCTCCTCCGTTATGCCCTCTGCTTCCTACTGCTTCCCCCTTTTCTCACTTTCCCTCCTCCTCTTTCTCCTTCGTTCCTATTCCTCCTCGAACTCTCTCATTCCCTTCCCCTCTTAATCACCCTCCCTTCCTCTTCTCTCCTTCCTTTATTTCTATTCACCTCCCTCCCTTTTTTACCCTCCCTCCTCACCTTTTCTTCTCTCCCTTATTATTATTATTATCCATTCTTTTCCTTCCCCTCTTCCCTCCCAATGAATCATAAACACAACCGTGTTAACCTAATTTTTTACTCGACTAATATTTCACATTGTTCCTCCTCCGTTATGCCCTCTGCTTCCTACTGCTTCCCCCTTTTCTCACTTTCCCTCCTCCTCTTTCTCCTTCGTTCCTATTCCTCCTCTAACTCTCTCATTCCCTTCCCCTCTTATTCACCCTCCCTTCCTCTTCTCTCCTTCCTTTATTTCTATTCACCTCCCTCCCCTTTTTTTACCCTCCCTCCTCACCTTTTCTTCTCTCCCTTATTATTATTATCCATTCTTTTTCTTCCCCTCTTCCTCCTAATGAATCATAAACACAACCGTGTTAACCTAATTTTTTACTCGACTAATATTTCACATTGTAAACGTACACAAATCCACCATTCATTATAATATTATTTTTACGAGTCCATTATTACATGGCATTCACAGTTTATTGTTATTATCACTATATTATTATTATTGTTGTTGTTGTTGTTATCATGATGGAAGACTCAGTAACTTTGTTGTGGTTGTTGTTGTTGTTGTTTTAGCATGGACAATTTTATTCAAAACCGTTCGCTTCGCTCGAAATTAAAAGTGTCTGTCCGTGGCGAAGTATGCGTTGGATTAATTTACACATTTTACAATTTTACAGTGTTTTTGCCTATATCGTCAGCCATTCGCTCATTTTTGCTTCCAATCCAACTTCAAAATTTCATTAGTTGGGATGTTGGTAGTCCCAAAATGTTGAGACCTATGTAGATTCCCAACTAAGCGATCTAATCACGATCGAATAAACTACGGGCTAAAAAAACTCCCGGAGGGACGGGCCCAGCTTGTTAAAATCTTTGGTAGTGCCTACGACGAGTATTTTCAACAGAATAGGGACATTTCTGAGCTAACCACTGGATCTCGTCTTTTCTCTTTCTTCGATTTCGGGACGATAAGACCCGAAGCGAATACAATAGTCCGTCCACTATACCTTTTATTATTAGTAATAATAAAGGAAGGACGGACTAAAAAGTCATCCCCACTCAGATGCTGAGATGATCAGCTGGTATCCTTTTTCCTCTTGCCTCCCGTACATACCTGTTTAAAAGGGAAGGATTTATTAGCGATATGTTACATAGGGAGAAAAATCTAGATTAAAAAAAAAATAGCTAAATTATGGAGTCTCGTCCTTTTTCCTCTTGCCTCCCGTGGTGGAAAGAGGGTGCGTGTTAAGTCTTGGTGAACAATATTAAAGTTAAAGTAATAATACTTAATGGCCAGGTCCACAAAAAGAGTTTAAACTACGTGTAACTTTTGGATTAAACCATTTGATTTGTAGTTGGAAATAACCCGTAAATCAGATTTCCTAATCAAGAGTTCAAACTCACTTTGTGGGCCTGACCGTTAATGGGTCTAATAAATTCATATTGAGATCTCTGCATGCAAATCCTTCTCAGACGGTAGTATTTGGCATAAAAGGTGTACCTATAATTTTAGGGCGGTTATGGCCAGGCGGTGTGCAGGATTTTCTTGTTGAAGTCCAAACAGTCGACGCTGATCTCGTCCTTTTTCCTCTTGCCTCCCGTACATACCTGCGCGGTGGACAAAAGACTTGTGTTAGTATTGAACGACAATAAGATAATCTGGACCAGGAGGACAGGATAGGAGAAAGCCTGTCGCTCCAGGAGCAAACCTTACCTTTTGTGAGCACTTAGGGGCAGCCACTCACTATCAGGTAGAACTGATCAGGTCCGCCTATCTGGTGTACCTAATAGAGTGTGTGTGCTTATCAGGTATCAGGGAGACCTGACAGGCGGACCTTTTCAGTCGTACCTGTCAGGTCTAAATGACAAATCGAACCCGCGACCTAGCGCTTAGAAGGCAGGTCAACATCTATCTTGGTCTGAAGATGATGTCCTGAGTGACATCGAAAACTCACCAAATTAAAAACCTAATCTAATCGTAATTGTCTTGATAAAAATATATTTTATTTTTATCTGTTTTTGATTTTTAATATGTAAAGATAATTTTAGGGGGTTATATTGAAACTTACTTTTCTAGGTCTGAGGAGGGTTTTGGGTTTGGCGATCTCGCGGGCCGCCTCCAGGGTGGCGTCCCGTTTGTTGATGCGGTCAAACATGCGGAAGAAGTTGTTGTAGGAGCCGGTCATGATGGCGGAATCGGTGCCGGACCAGCACACCTCGAACTTGTCGAAGATGCAGTCGTTCTCGTACAGCGAGCACAGCTTGGAACGGAGATATTCGTGAACCTGGGGGGAGGGAAACATCGATCAATGCCGAGGGAATCGGGAATATATGAATATCAAAAATTCAAAGTCTGAGTAAAAAAAAAAAAGAAAAATAATAATAATAATAAATAAATATTCTATTCAGTGTTTAACTCACCATTAGTGGAGAGAAGGAAGTGGGCCTGGTTCTTTCGCCGGAGCCATCGGATTTTGTTGATCTTCTCTTCGATTTCTAAACTCTTCAGGTAGTCAAACTCCGGCTCGTGGCTCTGGAATGTCGAGTACACGTTATACTCGCCCCGTTTCGGTATACTGGTTTTGCTCTGCAAACAGAAAAGGGGTTAAATAAGACACAATTTCAATGCAATAAGATATTGACAACTTCATTCAATACCTAAATTTGACTGGATAAAGAGGGGAATTCCTTGTCTTTTCTGCTTGAAATGCAAAATGAATTAAATGTGAACCAAGGTGAGTGGATAACCCAAATGTTAAATGTTTTCATAGTAGAGTGTGAATTCATGACACAGGACTACAGAATGACCAAATTTTAGGATTTTCCAAGCTCTAGGAAGAAGGGGATTTCTAGATTTTTTAGGCTCAGAGAAAATTACCTAACTCCCAAAGGATCAAAACCTCAAATACCATTTTCAAACGTAGCAAATCGAATTCAAAGTTGGAGATAAATCGAATTAAAAGTTCGAGATAGGAAGAAGAAAATTGACCTAGTGAGATCGGCATAAAATTATAAATAGTACTACAATGTTCCTCTTTGAAGGCCAAGGGCAGAACCTGGTATTTGCCCATGACATTCCCCAATGCTATGAGAATATGTGAAATGAAAGGATTTATCTCGATACAGGGTGGTCTGCCGACGGTAAGTGGCACCCATTTGATAGAGGTCTTACGAAAAAAAACAACTGCGTTAAGTCTGACGTCACACATGTTTGAACGCTTTCATTAGAACGGAAAATAAAAATTGAATTTTTGACCTTTTACAGTTCTTTTTTTGGAGTTTTGCCCATTTATTTAAAAAAAAATTTAATTTTTTGCCTTTTACAGTTTTTTTTTTGGGGTTTTTGCCATTTTTTTATAATTTTTCCCCCCCCCCCCCCGATATCACCAGTTACATAATGTAGGTTGGGGGGGAGGGAGAAGAAAAACACATTTTCCAGAGTTTTCTATTTTGAAATTTGATACGGGAAAAGTTCACCACATCCTTCTCTCTCTCTATCCCTCTCTCCTCTTCTCTCTCTATACCTCTTTCCATTTTTCTCTCCTTCCCTCTCTTTCTTATCTGGAATTTCTCTCCTCCTCCTATGTCTCTTTTCTTTTCTCCTTTCTTATTGAAGTATATTCTTTCTCCTCTCTCTCTCTCTCTCTCTCTCTCTCTCTCTCTCTCTCTCTTTCCCGCTCTCTTTCTCCCCCTCTCTCTCACTCATTTTTTAGTCCGTCCTTCCTTTATAATTACAACAGTAATAAAAAGGTATAAGGGACGGACTATTGTATTCGCTTCGGTGTCATCTGTGGTTTTGATAGAGGGAAAGTTGTGATGCCAGCCCATCCACTAATTTTAGAGGATGTGGTAAATGTAGCATCATCAAGTTTTAATGAATTTATCCTCGTGTCTGTATGTGTATGTGTGAGAGAGAGGGTGAGAGAGAGAGAAAAGGGGAGAGCTGAGAGAGAGAAAGAGAAAGGCCTAGAGGAGGGAGAAAAAGGGAGGGAGGGAGAGAGAAAGAGAAGAAGAACGAAACGAAAAAAGGAAGGAGAGAGAAAGAGAGGAGAGGGAGAGAGGGACAGGAAAGAACGAAAGGAGGGAGGAAGAGAGAAAGGGGGAAGGAGGGAGAGAGAAAGAGAGAAAAAGAAGAACGAGAGAGGAGGAGGAGGAGAGATGTGAGAGAAAAAAAGAAAGAGAGAAGGGGAGAGGGAGAGAGAGAGAGGTGGAGGAGGAGGAGGAGAAAAAGAGAAAGAGTGCGAGGGAGAAAGAGCAAGTAAATGATAAACATTAACAAAATGAACGACCTAAATAAAATCCCGACTTGTCGGATCGAGTTAAAAACAATATGTCCGAGTGACTCTATAGAGTGGCCTCAAAATAAACAAGTTTTCAATAAAATGTTCAACTGAACGAGGTTGGGTGGAAGTGAGTGGACAGTGAGTGATAGAAGGGTTGAGTGGTAGAGGACGGGAAGATGAATGATGTTGTGTGTCAGGGCCGTATCCAGGATTTTTCCAGAGGGAGGGTCCAAATAGGGATCCGAATTATCGAAGTCTGGACTACAATAAAGCAGAAAAATCAGGCTCGAGCCTCCCCCCCAAATATGGCCCTATTTTCGGAGTCTGACCTACAATAAAGCAGAATACAATAGTCCGTCCCTTATACCTTTTTATTACTATTGTATCTAATAATTAAGGAAGGACGGACTAAAAATGAAGAGCGAGGGGGGGTCCCCTAAATATGGCCCTGGCTTGTGTGTGTTTTTTAATGTTGTTGAACTGACGCCATATAGGAATTTGCCCTTTCCATATTTACACTCTGGCGTGAACAGACTTCCATACCCTGGAGATTCCATATATTGGGTGATGTGTAAAGCTACCGTTCTCGGAACGGCTG
Organism: Diaphorina citri; assembly: GCF_000475195.1. NCBI lineage: Eukaryota > Metazoa > Arthropoda > Insecta > Hemiptera > Psyllidae > Diaphorina > Diaphorina citri. The sequence goes on along the minus strand of NW_007378317.1, from coordinate 8,067 downwards.
GCTTTCTCCTATCCTGTCTTCCTTCTCTCTTTGATTTCGGGACGATAAGACCATAGCAGTTACAGTTCCCTGTCAAACCTCTTAAAAAAAAAAATCATCGTAAAAACTGTACAAACCATCTATTTATTCGGAAACAAACCGTGGATTTCGCATTTTGAAAAAGCACAGCTGCATGCAATTGATACCTACTTTGTTCATCCCGCTCGAAAAAAAACTCGTCTAGGAAAACACCCACCTTCAAATTAACTCCATTTTCATCATGGAAAATTCACATGAGGTCCTGTTAGTTTAAAAACCGCGCTTTTGATGAAACCCCCCTCAGCTCGAAGTTTCGACTTTGATGTTGAAAATTCCGTAATAATAAGGCAGCATACACCATGTTAGGGTTCATTTGCCCTTGTAACCCGCAAGCTACGCCAGTGGTGTGTGGTGTGACTTTCAAAAAGGGGAACTTATAAACTCAGTATGTCGATCTGCTAGTTGCCTTCCATTACATTAAAATGAGGGACTTTTCTGACGGAATTCCTGTGTGCGGAGTCCAGTATGTATAGGGTGACCATAATTTTTTTGGCCCAAAGCGGGACGCATTTAAAAAAAAAAAAAAAAAAAAAAAAAAAAAAAAAAAAAAAAAAAAAAAAAAAAAACTGTACAAACCATCTATTTATTCGGAAACAAACCGTGGATTTCGCATTTTGAAAAAGCACAGCTGCAATTATTGATACTTTGTTCATCCCGCTCGAAAAGAAAACCTCGTCTAGGAAAACACCCACCTTCAAATTAACTTCATTTTCATCATGGAAAATTCACATGAGGTCCTGTTAGTTTAAAACCGCGCTTTTGATGAAACCCCCCTCAGCTCTCGAAGTTTTGACTTTGATGTTGAAAATTCCGTAATAATAAGGCAACATACACCATGTTAGGGTTCATTTGCCCTTGTAACCCGCAAGCTACGCCAGTGGTGTGTGGTGTGACTTTCAAAAAGGGGAACTTATAAACTCAGTATGTCGATCTGCTAGTTGCTTTCCATTACATTAAAATGAGGGACTTTTCTGACGAAATTCCTGTGTGCGGAGTCCAGTATGTAGGACTATTGCACCCCATTCTTGTTGTTGTTTCACTCTTCTCCTTCAACTTCAAGCATTGGTTGCCATAATTATTAGGAGACTTAGTTTGAAAGAACTCTCTATTTGGGTTACTTCCCCTGCTTTATGTTTGTTGGAATGCTATAGTAAAGTGTCGGGCTTCCTGATATAGGGTTCCATATTAGAGTGCCGGAACCCAGTCACTCGATTGGGCTTAAGGCAATCTGATTTTAATCTCAGTTTAGGTAATGAAAATGGGTTTTCAATCATTATAAGGCACCCCTTTGGAAAACCTCACCACACACCATTCCTGATATAGGGTTCCATATTAGAGTGCCGGAACCCAGTCACTCGATTGGGCTTAAGGCAATCTGATTTTAATCTCAGTTTAGGTACTGAAAATGGGTTTTCAATCATTGTAAGGCACCCCTTTGGAAAACCTCACCACACACCACTACAAGGCTCTTGTATGTTGATGTATAAGGTATGCTCGCTTTCATCCCCACTCTTATTCCCACCCATTATCATAACAGACAATCCTGGCTAATTAAACAAACCCACCCAACCACTTCCTACTCGCATACAGGGTGGTTCAAACAAAGGAACTCTGAGAGGATACGGCTCGTTCTCGAACGACTGGCTTTCTCTTATATCCTGTCTTCCTTCTTTTCTCTCGCTTTCGAGACGATAAGACCTTGGCAGTTTCAGTTCGGCGTCCCAAAAAAACCCAAAGACCAACGGGTTCGATCCCCCCCCCTTGCCCCGAGTTGGAATCGAACTAGCGACCTAGAGCTTACAAGGCAGAAGGGCTACCATCCAAGCTAACTAGGCTGGATTATATTGACATCTGACTTCTCTAGTTGTCCTGTAGCATGTAGCTTTTTTTAGCTTAAGCATGTCCCAGAATCGCACTTGTCTCAAAGTACCCCATCCTACCTTAGGCCAGCCACTATCAGGTAGACCTGACAGGTACACCTGATAAGGTCCGCCTGTCAGATCTACCTCGAACTGATAGTGAGTGACTGATGGCCATACAAAAACCCTCCATGTCCACACTAACTTCTAACCGCCGCCAAATTCTCTGTTTCCAGATGAGTGCCGCCAGATAGCACGACGCGTCACGCCGGTGTGGCCGGGGTGTGGGGGGGCGGCCCGCCAAAGGCCTGCAGCCCCCCCGCCTCCCCCCCACCCCAGAACAAGTTCGCCATCAAGTCCTCCTCCATTATTCGACAGTCGAGCATCTCCAAACTTATCAACACAGCGGTGTCTAAACGGTGTGGAGGCATTATAGGTGAGTTATCGGGGGGTCCGGGTTCGGAGCCAGCCGTTTCGAGAAGGAACCTTATCGGTTCAGGATAAAATCCGCCCCGGGCGGGAATCGAACCGGTGGCCTAGCACTTACAAGGCAGACGAGCTACCAAGCTAACTAGGCTGGATGGGCGTTTTTCATGGGCATCCCAATCAGCCCTAGCTAGGTGGTTGCTTCGAGCTGACATTTGGTTTTCGCTACACAATTTTTACGAGTAGATGCCCTTCGCACTCAAAACCTTTGCTATTACGTTAGCAAGAGAAATTTCAGGCAAGTATACTTCCTGTTTAAAGTCCCCCAGCCAGGCTCCAGTATCCCTGTGAAACTAAGCATTATCCCGCGGGACTCAACTGGAAAAAGTACTTAATAAGAAACCTGAAATTTCCCTCAATATGACAAAGTTTTTTCCTGCTGCTTTTTCTTCTTTTCTTCTTGTTGTACTTCTTCTTCTCCTCCTTCTTCTTCTCTTCCTCCTTCTTCTCCTTCATCATTTCTCTTATTTTCTCCGTTTCTTTTTCATCTTATTCTACTTCTTTTTTCGTCTTATTCTTCATTTCTTTTTGTGTTTTTCTACTTCTTCTTCTTTTCTTTTGGTGTTTTTTCTTCATCTTCTTATTTCAAGCACCTTATATTTTTCTCAAGTGTCAACAGGATCTTGATTTTTATTCTTTTGTGTGTAAGCATCACACTTCACACGGCTTCCTATCAAAAGACTTTTTTTCATCAAGTACCAACACCGCATGGATTTTAGCTTTATATTCTTTAGAAGTTCATTTTATTATTATTATTATTATTATTATTACTACTATCATCGTTCTTATTATTATTATTTTGAAGAGGTTTAATAGAGAGAACTGTAACAACGTAGGTCTTCTCCTCCCGGAATCTAAAAAGGACGGGAGAAAGCCAACCGTTCCGAGAACGAATCTTATCTGTTTGGGATAAAATACATCCCGGACGGGAATTAAACCCGTGACCTGCTTCTTTACGGTACCTATACGTAGGTACTCGTATTATGAAATAAAAGAAATTAATCTTATATTATAAAAGCAAGATCCATTCACATGTCACACACTGATCGCTCTATCTCCAATTGTGAAGGCGCCGCGGCCCTTTTACCATATTTTATGTGACTCAACTTTACCAGAGAGCCATTTCCAAGGGGCCTTGTGCCCCCCTGGAAATCCTTCGTGGCCCCCCAGTTTGGGAATCGCTGCTGTATGCTACTACATATTAAGAAATGTATCTGCCATCGAGCTTCTTTAATCCTTTTTACTAGCATCTCTCTCTCTTTTTGAAATTCTCTTTTTTCGTCTCTCTTTCTTCCCTTTCTCTTTCCACTGAGTCTCTTTAAGGACGAATGGAGAAAGAGAGGGAGGGAGGGAGGGAAAGAGAGAGAGAGAGAGAGAGAGAGAGAGAGAGAGAGAGAGAGAGAGAGAGAGAGAGAGAGAGAGAGAGAGAGAGAGAGAGAGAGAGAGAGAGAGAGAGAGAGAGAGAGAGAGAGAGAGAGAGAGAGAGAGAGAGAGAGAGAACCCGATCCCCTCTTCTGTTTCTCTTTTTTCCCTCTCTCTTTTCAAAATCATCTTTTCCATTTCTCTTTCTCCCCCTCTCTTTTTTTGAAATTATCTTTTTTCATCTCTCTCTCTTCCCTTTCTCTCCCCACTGAGTCTCTCACTCTCTCTGTCTTAAGGAGAAATGGAGAAAGGGAGGGAGAGAGAGAAAACCCTTTCCCCTCTTCAGTTTTTCTTTTCTCCCTAAATCTCTCTCTCTCTCTTTGCTTTTCTCTTTCAAATCCCCTTTTCAATGAGCCTCTCACTCTCTTTCTCTCTCAGTCTTAAGAACGAATGGACAAAAGGGAGACAGAGGACAATTTTCCCTGTTCTGTTTCTATTTTCTTTCTCTCTTTTATACCGTACCTTTCCTCTCTCTGTCAATCTCTTGTACGCTTTCTTTTCATATCCATCCATTCCTTTCCTTCCTTTTTTCAACTACCTACTTCGTTGCCTGTCCTCCTCCTCTCTCTCTCTCTTTCCCTCAGACCATCATTTTGTACATTGATCTCGCTTTCTCAGTAATTATCTAACCCGTCTCTCTCTTCCCATCTTTCATCTCTCTCCCTAATTCTTCCCCATCTCTCTCTCTCTCTCTCTGTGTCTCTGTGTCTGTGTGTCTGTGTCTCTGTCTCTCTCTCTCTCTCAGACGAATATTAGCATTTAAATTCCTCTTTCATAGCACAAGCAATTAAGCATTATACTATACAGGAGGTACCTAGTATTTAAGTAGAACGCATTATAGCATACCTAAATACAGAGAGTCACTAAAGGGCAAATTGGAATGCATACCCAATAATAACCTTAGCAGTCTTAGCACTGCACACAGAATGTCGCCTAAAATCCACACCATCAGTGTAGAATTACGGGTTTAGTAAACCACCTTAATTAAAATGCTTATATCATATAGGTTACATTTAACCATACCTAACTGTACACAGAATGTCGCCTAAAATCCGAAGCATCAGAGTAGAGTTAGAGGAAGTTTAGTAAACCACCTTAATTAAAATGCTTATATCATACCTACCTGTAGGTTTCATTTAACATTTAACTATAAGAACAAGTGACATACTTGTGGTTATCATGCAATTACCAAAACATTTATTGCTTGAATGCTTGGACTTTTTTTTTTGTCTCTCTAAATACCCACAAGTAAAGCATGTATGTAGGTATCTATATATCTACCTATGGCACACTTACGAGTTTTTTATTTATTTATTATTATTTTAATAAGTAGCTATTATAGAAAAAAAAAGTAACAGATTAACTCAAAAAATAACAACTGTAAAAAGTATACCATTTATTAAATGTTGACTACAATGTTTAATACTTTAGACCTATGTACAATTGTACACAATGAAATATACAGAATTCCCTTGTCCTTCTTTATGTCACCATCAGCAACTGTCACAAGTCACTGAGGTCACATACTTACGGAAGCATCTATCTGTTTTTGCACGGTGACCAATTTTTGTTTCAACCTCTCTTTCTTGTACTTGAGAAATGCAATTCTCAGTTCTTTCAGCTTCCATCCCACCACAACCCCAATGGAAAACGTCAGGAGGCCAACAAATTTGTTTTGGAACTGCACCAACATTGCCGATTGTATTTTTAGATGCTTACAACAATATTTTTCCTGCGCGGTTACCAATTTTTGTTTCAACCTCTCTTTCTTGTACTTGAGAAATGCAATTCTCAGTTCTTTCAGCTTCCATCCCACCACAACCCCGATGGAAAACGTCAGGAGGCCAACAAATTTGTTTTGGAACTGCACCAACATTGCCGATCGTATTTTTAGATGCTTACAACAATATTTTTCCTGCAGAGAAACTCCTTCCTTTTTTTGATATTTTATGACGAAATTCTGCAGCTTTCAACAAAACTTGTGTAAATAGTCCTTGACTTTGTGCAAATTTGCTCCTTCTTCATCGCTCATTTCTGACAGCTTCCTTTGGTCGTTTGTCCAAAATATTGTCTCTGTCTTGGTTGCCAAAATACTTTGTTTCTTTACAAGTTAAAATATCGTGTCTCATAGGTTTGTAATGGTCTGGAAAAAGGAGAATGTGTATTGTTTATGTGTTTAATGTGAGTTACCAACCAGTAGCAGTAGGAGTGTTTAGTGCTTCTTTATCATTCATTCATTGTGGCAACATCGCAGTCGATGCTAATTTACTTATACTACCAAAAAAAGGACTAAAGAGTCACTTGTCACATAATCCAAGCTGTGCTATTATTGTGATCAAATTCCCAAAACAATGTTGAGGATAAAATCCCATGCCTTGGCTAGAATTGAGCCCAGGTCATTCTGATTACCAGGTGAGCATCTTGACCACCACCAAGGCAGTGTTTTTTTTTTTTTTTTTTAATTTATTTACTTATTTATTTTAAAGAGTAAAGTTCTAGGTACAAGAAGATACATTTTTGTCGTATTTTTAAAGATCACACTGAATAAAACAGAGAAGTTAACTTTCTCAGAACTTGAAAGATGCAATGAAGTGAAAACTTGCAGCATACATTTTTGAACATGTCAAGTATCTGGGATATTAACATTTGACATTGTTCCATTCTTCATAGCTAAACTGCTTGTCCTCAACAAAATGGCATTGCATAATAATATGCATTATGTACAAAACATTCCATGATATTATTTACAAAATATTTCAACCTTCCTGTCTCCAAGTATCTAGGGTCCTTCTCAACCAAACAACTTCCTTGGTAAGTATAGCTTATGGAGTCATATGATTACCTCAACTGTCTAATGAGGAAGGAATTCATAGATCAGAGGATCAGAGTGAACCATGAAATAGTGGACACACATCAAGGGATGCTCCAGAATCACTCTATATTTTGCTCAAGAGCCAATTCCTACTTGTCCTAAAAAAGTCATATATTATGTACTGGGAACACCCTCATTAAAAAATCACATAGGTACCTACATTGCCTACAGGGCAGTTTGTGTCATTAAAAAAAAAAAAAAAAAAAAAAAAACACTTGGGGAAACATCAAAAAACACAATTTACCCATAATTACGTTTAATAATAGACACTGTTGTGAGTTAGTAGATCTCCCTGAGGCACGCCTCTAATCATTGCACAGTTTACACACTTGTTATCTTGTTAACCAGCTAATTATGATGATAAAATATGTGTGCACCAAGTTCTGGATTCTGGACAAAGATATGGGTGCCTGGGCACGTTGTCGTTTGGGAGGGACTGTGGAAAACGTGCCACGAGAAAGTCGAATGCCGTGGAATCACCAAGCGAAACGCCGTTTTGTGTCCATGTACTGTGCATTTTATAGACTTACACCCATATTTATGAACAAAATGCTGGCTCTTAAGTTCGTGCTAAGCATAGTCTCAAGGCATTTGATTGGTCAATTTTGACTTGAGACTGATCTAAGAACGATCATTCTTGTTCATAAATAAAGTGTGTGCGGTACTCCTGCATTAGGAGGTAGAGGTGTATTGAAGATCATTAAAAGTAGCTCATGCAAAAAATTTACCTACTTACCAAGTTTTGAGCTTTCAGACAGATGGCCTCCTACTTTTGGATTTCTGTACTTTATAAACTATCGAGTACAAAGATTTCAAAACGGACATGAATAATAGTCTTTCTCTCGTATCTACTTATTTTCTAATAAAAAATTCGAGAGTTAAAAAAGATTAAAAGATATTTTCCCAGAAAAATGAAAAACTTCAGAAATCACAAACTATGATAGTACGTAAAGTTTCGGTAGGTCAGGATCCTACAATCAGCTGTTTATTCGCATGCTTGTTTACATGCGAGAAGCTAGCCAACGCTTTTCACGTTCTGCCAAACAACAAGCTTGCAACCCTAGAAAAATAAACGAAATATGAAACTGTAGAAACCAGGCGCGGATCTACCTATTTTTACAGAAATTAAAGGACTTTCCTCGAAAATAGTCGATTTATTTTCAGTATTACGATAAAAATGGAAAAATAGCATGTGAAAATTATTGATTTTTCCTGGTTTACGTAATTTTTCCGATGAAAATAAATGTTCCCAGAAGTACGTGTTTAGTGACCTTTTTCCCCGGTCAAACTTCACGTTGCACAACCTGTTCAAAAACACCCATCAGCTTTTTTCGAAAAGATGCTTGAAAA